>NW_010513303.1:2835-3067 GCF_000687285.1 Phaethon lepturus
TTGCCCTCCGCTGAGGCTATCAATTATAGGGCCCGGGGCCTGGCTGTTGCCCTGGTCGGCAGCATGGAGGGCTGGGGTTTTCTATTTTTTCTTCTTTTTTTTTTTTTTTTTAATGAGGTCTGGGCTGCAGCTCTGCCGAGGAGGGCTGGGGGCGGGGAAGGAGGGGTGAATACAGGATTTTGCCCAATCCACTGATTCTCAATGGAGGCTCCAGGCGACGCTCGAGGGGCCG
>NW_010513303.1:3129-27433 GCF_000687285.1 Phaethon lepturus
TGCCAGGTGAGCAGGCGTCCAGCTGCTCTCCCCCCCAACCCGCTCCCATTGCCAGGTTAAACACCGGGGACGCTGTAGAGATTTTGGCCCCCGAGCACAGGCCATGCGCTTTGTGCAGCACTTTAAGACTGAAATGGGTAAATAAATAGAATGTGTGGAGCAGACCTTTGGCTGGGGGGATGCTGGTCTATGCCAACTGGGGCTGTACGTGTGAAGCTACACATATACATCTATGTGTGTGTGTGTATATATAATATATTACGTGTGTGTGTATATATATATATATAAAAACCACATTCCTGCATGGAATGTGGGTTATAAGGCCAGTGGTGGTGGTGGCTGCGACTCTCCATCCAGGCCCCGTGCGGTTCCTGCCCCGAGCCTGCTGTCCCTGGCTAGGTGATATCATCTCTTCCAGGAAAACATCTGGTCCTGATTTCAGGCCGGCCGGCGACCGAGCCGCCGCTGCCCTTCTAGGTAATGTGCCCTGCGGATTAATTACTTTCACAGTTGAAAACGTGCACCTTGATTTTCAGTCTGAATTTGTCCGGCCTCAGCTGCTGGCAGCTGGTTCTCATAAATGCCCTTTTCTGCCACATTAAAGAGCCCTTTGATATTGGGAATCTCTCTCTCCCTTGAAGTGCTCGTAGATCAAATCGCTCCTCGGAAGAACCAGGGAGATCGTGCCTTTTTACATTGCACACCATAGGGCGGGTTGTCCAGACTTCAACCTCCCCACCCTACCAAAACCATTCCAGATTAAGGTGTGTGGCGTTACACATCCTGTGGCATCCGCACCTGCTCCTGCAGCCCTCACCTGCGCTGCGGAGGGCTGCCTGCCAGCCCGGGATGCTCGACGCCTTCAAGATGGCAGACATGGCCATGTGTGGGACCGCTGGAGGAGCAGAGACTTTGGGGGAGACCTGACGGCCGCATTTGGCCACAGAGGGGCTGCTCCTCAAGTGTAAAAGGACCGATAAAATGAAATTAGCTGCTGTTTTTGCTGCTGAGAAAGTCATGGCGCGCTGAGTGGGTGACGGCAATTGAGGCCGATTGCTAGTGTGAGGGTGGGAGGGAGATTTCAAACTGGCCAGCGCGTTGTGTACCAGCAATCTTGGAGAAACAGATTTATGTCTTAGACCCAGGGGGTTTTAGCCACAATAGTTTATATATGGACAAAAAAAAAAAAAGGTTTATTTTTAAGAAAAAAAAAATTTGATTGTTGGTTTGCAACTTTTTTTTTAACTTTTTGTGGTAGTATGGCATAGAAGGGGAAAAGTTTTTAATGAAGCCTTGAGCTCACAAAGTATGAAAAATACCATCCTGCCCAGCTTTGCAATAATCACAGAATCACAGAATCACTAAGGTTGGAAGGAACCTTCAAGATCATCCAGTCCAACTGTTAACCCAATGCCACCATGCCCCCTAAAACATGTCCTGAAGCGCCACACCCACGCGTTTTTTGAACATTTCCAGTGATGGTGACTCCACCACCTCCCTGGGCAGCCTGAGAGATGTCTGTGTCACAGAGGGGACGCTGCAGAAGTTCATCTTGTCTGAAACGGAAGAGCCATGTTGTATGCTCATGCTATTACATTTTATACCTTTTGCTTGTTTGTTTGTAAGCTCTGCAGCCCAGTATTGCTGCTGCGTTCACTGAGCCCAAAACTCATGCAGAACGGCATTTCCACTGTTCACACATGTCGCCGCTTGGCTGCTGGAGTACGGCAGTCTGTAACATGCATAGTCTGAGCAGCTGAGGCATTGGTGCTCTGCCAGCTGAGGTTACAGCCAGTCGGGTATAACCAGCCCTGGGGAACGTGAAACACCGCAGTTGGCTAAGTAATTTGCAAAAGGTCACCCAGTGCATCGGTGGCAGGGCAGGACCTGAACCCTGCTCTTTTAAGTCTGCCTCCTCATCACTGAACCATCTCCCAGGTGGAGCCACTCCTCAGGTGCTTCAGATCAGGAAGAGCTGTCTGGGCAGCCTTTCCCGCTGAATTGCGTTTCTGAAACAATGGGTTTCTCTCACAGTTGTGTGTTTTAATGCAGAGCTACAAGCCTTAAGGTGAGGGCAAAGCAGACCTTTACTGCAAAGCAGACCTTTACTGCAAAGCAGACCTCTGCTCCCCACCTCCTGAGCCCAGGAACTAAACCCACAGGGTGTTCCCGGAGGGAGCACCGCAACAGTCTAGTCCAATGCAGACCACAAAACTTTTATCAAAAACTGGATTAAAATTCACTTTTCAGAAAGTTTTCACTCTACACCCTCGGTGCAGTCTCAAATTCTGCCTCTGCACCACCGGGGTGCCGACTGGCGGGATATTTCCTCTAGGCCTGTATCTCCATCAGCAAAACTAGGGAGAGCAGTTGGCGCTTCAGACATCAAAACTCTTTCTTCCTGTGGGGTGCTCAGTGCTAATGGGAATGGAAAGGAGAAGAAAGATCTTCTTTCTTGCCTCAAATCCTCCTACCCCCAATCCCAGGGGTCCTGTGTGATATGAGATGTGTTTTGCTTTCATCCCTGCCTGAGAAACTCATGCTTCTGCGTTAGCATGCAAGATGGAAGAGAGCCAGCAGTTCTGTGGGGGCTACTTCGGGAGGATTTAATCCCTGAGATCTCTTTTACCTTTTCCTGACTGTTTCCCCAACGTTGTCTGCAGCAGGAAACCCCCATCAGTTTGTTACCCACTCACTCCTCGAGGTGGTGAGCTGGATCCTTTGACCCTGTCAGTGATGCACTTAGACATGGTGACAAGCATCTCTCACCAGAGGCTGTTTTCGGCAGCTCAGGTATGAGGTGCTCTATGGGGCGGGTGGCGACGGAGGCGTGGAGAGGGGAGGTGGCTTCTTGTCTCACCCGGTGAAGAGGTGTTAATTAAAGCAGCTATTTTGACTCTTTCACGCCCTGACATTCTTTGTCAACTTTTCTACAGCCCAATGAGAATGCACATGACCCAACCGGCCTCCCAGCAAGCGCTGTGTGAGATCCACTCTCCTTGCTGGCCTCTCTTCACCATCCCCCCTTCATCATCGTCTCCCGCCCCCCTCCCGCCTCGGTGCTGCTAATGCATTTCCATTATTTATGAGACATCCGTTGGCATTTCCAGTTCAGCCTTTCTCATTCTCACTCTTACTGCTTTTTGCTTGGCACGTTGAGGTCCATGGCCCAGAAGTCAGTATGGTTCAACACTCAAGGACCAAACACAGATCCCTTGAATTTTTCCTTTCCAGCAAGGTTTGTTTTCAGAGACATTTTAAAAGAGCAATATGCTATCATTGTTGTTGTATGAACAAAAAAATAGTGAAAAGTTCTGAATTAATGGCTGTGGAAGCCAGTGACTTCTTAGGTTGGCTTTAAAATGTGTAATGTACCAGCAGCAGTAACACGGACCCGAATCCTGTCAAAAGAGGAACAAGAGTTCATCTTTTCAGGAGCAATACTCTCTTTTTGTTTGATGGTCTGCCAGCTGGTGCCCATCGTGATAACAGGTTTCTTCTGCCTTGCTGTGCACAAGGAAATAATATGAGACATGATCAGTGCCTTTCGCATGTGCCATCATCTGACAAGTCCTTGACGATCACCCATCACTTGCTCAGGATCCAGAGCACTTTGTTACTAAGAGTTGTCCTCATGTGAAGAACACTTTATGCTGCAGGACAAGCAGGTTTGAACTCATTGGAGTGAGTTTACTCATTGCAGTAGGGCTCTGTGGGGAAATGGTGAATATATTATTCCTTTTTACAAGGCCTGCATTTGCTCGCTGAGAGAGGAGGCCCAGAGGAATGCTTCCTCGCCAGACATCAGCCAGACCTTAGCTATAGGACCTTATGGCTCGCAGACAGCAGTTTTACTAGCACATCCAAAATAAACCTATCCTTTGTCCAGATGCAGAAACTGCACGGAGGCTGTTTCATTTAGAAGCCATTCCTTGGACAGCTTTATTCCTCCGGTGGCCTAGGAAGGCTGTCAGCCTCTCTTGTGAACTATTTACCACATCTGCCCTTTCTAACACCAAGTCTTTTTGCTGCCTTGATCGCTCCCCAGCACCCACAGTGTGAAAATAATCGTGCACACCCAGTTTAAGCCACGCATAACTCCCCCAACATCCTCCGCCAGCCTTCACGGATGTCCATGGGTTTTTCCACTCCGAGTGAAGGTTTCTCATTCCCACTGTAACAGCCCAGAGCTTGTTGTCTAAATCTGATTTTGCATTAGGCAGGGGTCCATGGTTCCATGTCAACGCCAAGCTGTGGGTGGGAGCAGAGAGAAGGATTTTTTTTCCTAGGGACTTGAAATCTCTTCTTACGCTGTTTCTGAAAGATTTCATCTCTTCAGGAAGCAGAAGTCTCTCGAGATGAGCTGTTTGTGCACGACTGTGCCGTGTGGGCTTGAGCTGGAGGCTTCAGATGCAGCCAAACCGAAAGACTGCTCTTCTTCTGGGCTGGGTCCAGTCAGGATCCAAACTTCAGGGGAGGATTTCGGTCCAAGAAATTGAATCTGAGCTGCTCTTATCTTCAAGTGTTTCAGATGAAAGAATCATTTGAGCCCAAGAAGGCGTGTGAAGTGCAGTCACCCTGACTGACTTGTGCCTCTGGGCAGGAGGCAAAGTGATGGGCCAGTAAGTGAAGCTGCTCGTGGCTCAGGTGGGCACTTCATGAAGTGACTTGACAAGGGACACACAAACAGCCTATAGCAGAAGCAAGGGGCGGGGGGAAAAAATCTAAATCCTGTTTTGTTATCCCTCTTTGATCCACAGAGACTAGTTTGGGTGGGCCAAATCCACAGCTGGTGTAAGAGCCTCCATACCATCCAAATGTCTAGGAAAGTTACAAATGTAGAGATCGAGTTAGGAGTGAGCCCCGTTTCTATCTGGCATTTACAGCGGGAGCCAAAGCAGGGGTTCACGTGAAACACATCCCATTTCAGATCACCAAAGCCAAAGCTCAGGCTGGATTTTCTTCTATACCCCATATCAGGGCTGGACGCATGGGAATGCCTTCTCTTGAAATATATCTTATTTCCACGCTCTGGCTAAAGAGGTCCCTCACTCCCAAACTATTAGAACTTTTGTTTCTTTCCTAAATCTCGTAACACTGATGTTTGTCGTGAAATCACTGGGTCAGCATCCCCCTCCCAGTTTTACTCCCCAGCTCTCCGCAGGCTTGCCGTGTTACACTCCAGGTTGCACGCCGAGAGAAGAGCTGCAAAAGCCTGGCTGCAGCGGATAAAACGCCGCCGTGTGAAACCCACACTTGTTGTGGCGTCATGTTTTAACCTCGCTCCATCCCTCCCCTTCCCAACAACCAGCCTGGGTGGGAAAGTCGGGGAGAAATAAGACGTTACGCTCATCCCAGGGAGCTGAGAGACTGAGGGGGGATTTGTAACCGGAGACCGGGACGGAGGGAGGGAAGAAAGAAACACGCAGAGATACTGATGACCCCCAATCTCGGCGGGCCGGCTCTCCCCGGCGCCCCTTTCGCAGCACGTTTGCATCTCTCGGCGCTGTGCATCCCTGTACGTGCATGCCCCTGCCTGCATGCGCGGGCGGCGGGATTGGGGGCGGGGGGGGAGCTTAAAAAGCTTCACTGAGAAAGGTATTTCTTGTGGGGAGAAAGACGTGGGGGGGAAAAAAAGAGGCCAGGCCCCCTCGCTCCCCACTGAGCCCATTTCTCCTGCTTTGCCGGAGCTGTCAGCCTTGAATCCCAGTGGCGTCCCGTAACTAATTGACAGCAATGGAGGCCTTTGGGAGCCGAAGAATACGTGTCCTTGCCGGGCGAGCGCTGGAGCAGGGGCTGCGCGGGCAGCTGTGGGGGGACATAAAGGGCGGCTTTTAAAGCCTTTGTGCCTGCCTGCGAGTGCGTGTGTGTGGCGGTTTTGTGGCGGAGGTGAGGGGATGCCGAGCAGGGCGGCGGGGGGAGAGATGGAGGGAGAAGCCACCGCGGAGAAGTAAGTTTCTTCCAAAGAAAAGAAGGAGGGGGGGAAGAAAAAGCCATAAATGGCGCGAGGAGTGAGGTCCCCGCGCGCTCGGAGGCCGTCGGCGCCGCGAGGAGGGAGAGGGGTGGGATCTCGGTGTAACGCCAAGGCCATCGAGAAACTAGCTCTCTGTTTTAAATCCTGCCCCGGCCCCGATGCTAAAATACGACCTGCCGGCACCACCGACGAGCGGCAGCTTTGAGAAACAAAACCCCCACTGTGTTTTTTTCTGGGACTGGGAAATGGGTAAAGAAAATCTTCCCTCCCAGGTGTAACCTGGCAGCTTTGTCCCTGTGGTCACCTTACTCCTTCCTGAGGATGCTCAGATACTCACCCGAGGAAAGGCTGGATCTTTGTCATTGTCCCAAAGCCAATTGCACAAACATGTATCAGCGTCGCAGACAAAATATTGTCCGGGAGACATTTTTATTCTTTTGGCTTGACTCATGCGAAAATGCCTCATTGTCTGTGACATTTGCAGAGACAATCTGTGATAAAAGTATTCGCACATTTACAGCTGGAAAAAAAAAAAAAATCTCTTGCATTTCTTCAGGGTCTGTCACTGTGGAATTTAATAACAGAAGCAACCAAATGGGGACAAGTGTAGAAAAAACAGCTCCCAGGGCAGCTGGGCAAGGGCGCGACTACCAAACATGCCCAGCACAATGGTCCTGGCAACACGAGACACTTACATTTTAGACCTAATCTGCACCCAGCTTTTGAGAGAGAAAATGAGCATTTGAAAGATGGGGCATCAGTTCATAGGTTTGAAAGCCAAAAGAGATCATTAGACCAGCTAGCCCGATCTTTTGTGTTATAAAGACCCTGGGATGACACCCAGTTACCCTTATATTGAGCTAAATAATTTGGATCTGACCAGTAGCCAGTTTTTTTTGTCACAGTCTTTTGTCTCTGGATTTCAAGTAGACCCTATGCAAAAAAGGATGGGCTCAGCCAGTCAAGAGCCCCTAGGCATTTGGCATTTTTTATTCTGCATTTGCCTCACTCAATTAGATGCTGTATTTTTGCCACCTCCTATGTGTGGCGATAAAGCACGGAAGTCCAGATCCTCACAGGTTCGCTTGCCGAGCAAGGCTAATTGCCCCACTAGGCTAGTAAAGAGAGGTACCAAGCTATCTCCCAGTTCAAGTCCAAAGGTCCTTGGAAGTACCCCCGTCCCCAGCGCTTCTCACGCCATGGGCAAAGCAGGGAGTCCTCAGCCTTTCTGTTGCCCGAGAGCTTTACGTTACTGCAAGAGGGGAGCTGGCTTTCCCGAGACAATAACCAGGTTTTTGCTTGGCCATAGGTCGTTGTGGGGATCCTGATGCTGTGCAGCGAGCATCTCTTAAGGTTTCTCCATGAAGCCAGGGTGGGCACGTTAAATGCAGAGGGCAGGGAAAACCCTGGGTGGGTGTTTGGACTCGTGGGCATAGCTCAGAGCAGCCAGACCCCCTGGTGCCCATCCGACAGCTGACTAGTGCCTCTGCTGGTGTGAGTTAATGCTATTAAAAGGCAGCTCATCAATTTATACTGTTAAAGTAGGAGAACGTGTTATCTAACAGATCCTGTCACTTCGAAAAGCAGTTCCACGTGTTTTTTTTAAAAAGAAGTAGAGAAAGGCATAAAGAAGTATACTTGTTTATCAGTATTTTTGAAACATTTTTTTCTGGTTTGTTTTTAGTTATGTGGATGGTGGTGTTGCTTCCATGCTCCGAACACCCATGGGCTAATACAGCTCCGTTCAAGCTCTGAAAGATGACGCTTGGTCCATCTAGCTGCCGCCAGCTTCGGGCCTGAGCTCCCAATGAACTCGGTAAAAAGATTGACTCGGCTTAAAAGGGAACATGACCTTCATCTGTACCCTGAACAATAGTTCCGAAATGCCTGCCCGGCTGCAGGCTGCGGCGACCTGTTGCCGCTTGTGATAGCTGCACTGCGAGCTCTGGGCAGCACCGACCGCCTTTAAGCTCCGTGTTTGTCGTGCAGCCGGTGCGGGGTCGATATTAATTTTCTGTCGGGCGCTCCTGCGCGTCGCTGCGGCAGGTATTTAATAGCAGAGCCTGTCTGTGCGGGTGGGAGCGGGGATGGCACCGCTTTCACCCTGCGAGCTCTGCAATGTCAGGGAGTTGCACAGGCCACCCCGTTTCGTCCGCAGAGGGGTTGCTGGTTTGTGTGGGAAGAAAGACGGGCTGTGATGGCTGGTGGAGGCATCAGTTCCAGCCTCCTGTTTGCTCGCTCTCAGCTGACAGTAAAAATAATTCAGTTTCAGATAATACAGCGCTGTTCTTTCCATGTGGAAAAATCGGAAAGGCATGCAAAACTCTCCCTCTTTTTTCCTGCTAATTGCCTTGATTTCTGCTTCCACACTTGCAGCTGCCTCTCGTCTTTAGGTTGCCCTTTTTGACTCCTCAATTAACTCCTTTGTCCACCCGTTTACCACTTCAGGACATGGCGACCTTTGGATGTAAATCTGCGCTGACGTCCCTCCCGCTTGTGCGCTTTTGTCGGGGATGACATCTGCTCTCCCTCTTTTTTCCTGCTAATTGCCTTGATTTCTGCTTCCACACTTGCAGCTGCCTCTCGTCTTTAGGTTGCCCTTTTTGACTCCTCAATTAACTCCTTTGTCCACCCGTTTACCACTTCAGGACATGGCGACCTTTGGATGTAAATCTGCGCTGACGTCCCTCCCGCTTGTGCGCTTTTGTCGGGGATGACATCTGCGAGGAGGGAGCCAGGCGGATGGGGGCACCGGGCAGCGCCCTCCTCTGCCGGGGCTGCTGCCCTCCTCCACCCTGCGCCACCGGCTCCCCATCCCGAAGCTCAGCGCCTTAGCCCGGGATGAAAAAAATCACACATTTCGGTTTCCAGCTACCAGGTGACGCGTGAGTGTAGATGTAGCCTCCACCCTCTGGCGTCTGCTGGCTCACGAGCTCCTGAGCTGCTGGCGGACTGCTTGCTGTCACCTCCTCAAGCCACAGACAGTCTTTATTCGTTAGCTTAATCTGGACAAGCATTCTTGGTGAGCACGCAGAAGCTTGCGTATGGGCCCAGCCCACATACAGCACCCTTCGCTGAGCGCTGCAGCCGCTGCTGTTTGAAATGGGAGGCTTGTTCACCTCAGCAGCAAGGTGGAGGGTTTGGGGGATGGCTCCAGAGCCAGGACAACGTGTTTGCTCCTAATGTCGCCTCAAGGTGAAACAGGTCCTCCCTGCACAGCAAGTCTCTGACAAGCCTTGCAGCTGGGAGGGGGCCAGAGACCGTCGCAGAGCCCGACTGTGCGCCTCGGCCCGGACCTGACAGGTCGGGTGGCCACAGTGCCGTTTTCCAGGAGCGGGGCACTGTAGACTTTTGAAGGAGGTGATACACAACTCTTTCAAAACCAGGCTACAGCGTGAAGGGATTATTTGCTCTGAAGCAGGCGTTATTCTGCACAGAGTCTGACTCCTGGGATGTAGAGCTCTGCCTCCTGCGTCACTGTGATTTTTGGTAGCATCTATCCCCCGAATCCTGCTCTCAAGCCTTCTGAGTACCTCCAGGGTCAGCCCAGAGCCTGCACCAGGGATGTGAGCTGCCGGCTAATGCTCAGCTTCCTGGCACCGCGTAAGGCTTTTGGCTTTAATTACAGAGACGCAGCCCCCCTTCCCCCAGCCTTCCACTTACTCCCGGCGCCATGAGGTCAGACACCTGCAAAACAACTTTCAGCGAAGTTCGTCCCGGTGCAGGACAAAGGCGTCGGGCGGGTGGGACGTGAGGGGCAGGCAAGCAGAGGGGGCACAGCTGGATCCCCGCAAGCGCTGCCTCCCTGCCTGCCCCTTCCCCATCCTTTTAAGGCCTGTTAGCAGCAAGCAAAGTAATTTCTCCTTGACCCCCACGGCTCGCACCGCCGCTGCCAGGCAGAAGTCCCTGGACAAGCTCTGTGCTGAAAGAACAGTCAAGGGAAGTGGTCTTGTTTGATGTTTATCCATTGAGCCCTTTTCCTCCGCTCAGCATTATCCAAATAGAGCAAGACAACTTTGTGGAGGTTGAAATAAATGAGCTCTCCCCATTGGACCTGTAGACCTCGGGAATGGGCAAGCTGAAAATCCCCACCTTGGTTCACTTAGATCACCGCCTTTCTTACTTCACTGGAGGTGGCACGTAGATGGCATTGCCATCCTGTGTCCAACTGCTTGAAAGATTTGGTTTAAATACTTTCCTGTACTATAGTTTCCCTTAACGTAAAAGGAACCATGATCATTGCAACTGTGCAAAGCAATATGGTTAGACCTACATGCTGAAGAGGTCTGTGAGACTTACACAGCTCTGTAGGCAAATGGTTTTTAATGAAATCATACGTGACTTGAGCTTCATCCAGGTTTTTGTTTACATCTTCCTACTCAAGTGAAAGGAAATAAGAGGACATACTCTTTTCTTAAAAAAAAAAAAATTAAAATGTAAGGGTTTAGAAAGAAGCAGAGATAAAAGAGAGCAGGACTAATAGGTGACCTATGTTCTGCCTGAGATTGTCTCATGGATTAGCTATATGGCTTTGTTCAGTTCCCACCACTGGTCTGCTCCTCTCTGTTTCCATATGTGAAATGGGAAGAAAAACAATGAGTAGATAAGGAAAATGGGATCACTGATAGGGATGTGTAGGTGGATAATGAGGGAAAAAAGATTAAAAGGGTCACCAATTCTCACTCTTCGGGATTCAGCTCAATATTTATATATTAAGTGCCAGGAGGAAATCTGGGGAGTTGTGCCATTCAACTGCTTCCAGTAAGATTTCTTGTGCTTCCTATTGACATTGGGCAAGCGGACCTTGCCCAGTAGTACCTGCTTTCACACAGCTCTTCTCCCTAGGTAAGTAGAAAGCATTGCATGAGCATCGTATGAGCATTGCATGAGTATGATGAGAAAGTATCTCTTATTAGAGATGACCAGTTGGAAGTCTCCAAGTGAAGTCTCCACCCCATAAAGGTCTACAATGGGGCAGTTATAAGGCAGCAAGTTACGCATGAGCTTCAAGCAGTGTTGGGCTCTGGACTTCCAGTTTAGGCTCCCTCTCCTTCAGAAGGGGTCTGTTCTGCCCAGGGAGGAAGGCTGTCAGGCTTGAGGTCCTCTTGCTGTCACGCTGTGGGAATGTTGCTGAGGGGTTGCTGTGCCTCCCGTCATCGCTCCCGAGGTACGATCCACTGTGCTGCCGCCTGGGCTGAGAGATGGTGGTGAGGGGTAGGGGTGAAGGTGGGGGGGAAGTTGATGGAGAGGGGAAAGGAAGCAACTTTTTAAATAAAAAAAAAAAATAAGTGATGAATAGATCGGCTAATCCCGGGAAACCTTGAGAATATAGAGCAGCGTCTGTGGGGCCTCCCTTTTTTCTTTTCTTTTTTTAATTTTCTTTTCTTTAATTTCGCTGCAGCACGTATAATCAATTATGGCTTGAATTGGGGATAAGGGGAGGGAAAGTACTTCAATTCATAAATCAATTTTATACGGTCATCAGTCAGGTTGTGAATGCAAATACCTCTGTCGGTTTAGGTTATTCAGAATTAATTGACTCCCACCGGGCTGGGCTGCAGATGGAGAGAAGCTTTCTCACAAAGTCTGCTCGGGCTCAGCATGGGGGCAGGCAGGCGGGCCGGCTTCCTCCTCCTCCTCTTCCTCCGCTTTCCTCTCCTGGAGCATTATACTATTGGTGTTGGGGAGAGTTTTGTGTGTGCGTGTGTGTGTGAGAGGGAGAGATGCTTGAAGAAAGAAAGGGATATGCAAAGATTAAAGTCACAAGCCCCCTCTTCAGCCCTGGCCTGCGCAGACACTTTTATGTGATTAGGAATGCTTTGCTTTCAAGGGTTTGCTTTTAAGCCTTGAGCTTCTCTTGAACTTCTCCAATAAGAAAACAAACAGCAGTGTCAAAGCCTCCCCCTGTGCCTGGAATTCGAGCTCAAGTCGTGTCATTAAAAAGCCACTTCGCTACTGGGATTTTGGCATCTGAGTCACTGTTTCAAAGCCAGTCTGGGGCAGGAGAGATCGAAAGTCATTAAACATCTAGTGGTTGTTTTGGTGGCCTATTGAAAAATGAGGTTTGGAGGGTTTCAGGGCCACCAGGAGGACACAGAACAAATGCTGCCACCTGAATCCCATACCCCCGCACCTTCTCTCTACGGGCTGCGTGGCCAAAATGTCTAGTGAGGGGGTGCTGTTTGGAGAAGACCCGAGGGATGGATTTGCTGCGAGAGTGAAGAAGAGTGTAACCTGCAGCCCCTCTTTTCTTCCCCCATTAGCACAGCACACGTCCTGGCTAAATGGTGGGGCAGAGCGGGCGCTGGTCCACAGAGGTGTCCCTCTCAGCCCCCCCCCCCCCTTTCAATCCCCTCATGGGGCTGCACCCAGCCTGGAGGCTGTCACCTCATGTGGGACCCCAGGGCTGTCATCCCACTCCTCTCCTGGCCCTGTGACCCCTTCCCTCCTCCATGGTCATCTCCCTTTGTCTCGCTGATTAGCTGATGCTCTGGTCCCAGTCGCAAGTGCCCCCACCTGAGGGACGGTCGTCCTGGCTTCGCCCAATGTCTCACCAACCAGCCAAGGCTTCAGACTGGCTGGCACGTCCTCCACACCAACCACCCTGCGCTGGAGGTTTGTGTCTGGTGTTGCCCCTTCCCAGATGTCACACTGGCAGTGTCTATGGAAAGCAGCATGGAGTGAGTAGGGGACACCACTCCATGAAAACCCATGGGAAAGAAGACATACAAACCTCCGGCTTTGCTAAGCCACAGAGGACAGGAATTGGTGTCAACACCCAGGTACATGCCTTTCCCTCTCTGTCTTGGCTTGTCACACCTAGGGCTTTTCAGACCTGGACATCTCAGCTTCAAACTGCAGGAGGTCATCTAGAGAAGGAGGCCATCAGATATGCATCAGTTGACAGCTAACTACAAGATCAGTTGCCAAAACACTCAGAGTATGTATGTATGTATGTATGTATGTATGTATGTATGTATGTATGTATGTAACCTTATTTTATGCCTGGGGAAACTGAGGCATGGATGAAGATGTGGCTCAATCCAAAGCATCACCCTCTAAAAAGTGGTGTAGCTGGGAATAAAGCCTAGGTCCTATGATCTCCACTCCGTTATTGTACCCACCAGGACCCAGACAGTGACTCACCAGAGAGTTGGACACATGGGGCACGTCCATGCCTGCTGCTGTACAACGGGCTGAGCGCATCAGGTTTCGGCAGGACTGAAGGAACTGGCATACCAATGGAGTCCTGGAGTTGACCCGATGGAGCTGATCTCCGTGATCCCTTGGGAACAATAGGTCAGAAACACCAAAAGCTCAGAAGAGGCTGTGGAGGTAACTGGAGAGGAAGCTTGGCTACGCTTAAAGCACCCCGGGAGGAGGAGGCTGCAAAGGAAGATGAAAGGAGCTCTCTGTAACTGTTTGCAGTTAAGTGGGGAGGTGGGAAACGGCTTTGCAGTCCTTCGGCAGGAAGAGTGGGGAGCAGGTCTTGGCACGGGGAAGCGAAAGGGAGAAGCAGAACAAAAGAGTCATGCAACTTCCACTCAATGCTTTCCTCCATTTCGGGCAAATCTGCTATTCGAACGATAACCAAAGAGCCAGGTGCTTTGGACTGCCTTCTTCAAGACTCTGCCAGCTTCACAGCACTCCTTATCTACAAAATTCTCTGCTAGTTTTCACAGAGGCAATTTCATCAAAGCCTCTTCCTGCAGCCCACGTTCCCTCCTCCTCCACCACGTTCCTGGGCACCCCTACACACACCATCCTGCCAGACCAACAGCACAGCCCCCCGTTTCCCCTCGGTGCTTCCCCTTTGCGATAAACAGCGGCAGCCTGGCCCTATGGACAGCAACTGGTGAGAATACGAATGCCCCAAATTTCTCATCCCGTATCTTGCGAAATGAACTTGTGCCATAATCTAGAGAAGGCAAAGGTGGATTCATTAGCTCCAGCATCAACCTGGAAGCCCAGGGAATTTACCACCCCTGCCACATGCCTAAGTGCAACCCATTAGGAAGGAAGGGCCTGGTATTTGCAAGCCTACCAAGTCTTTCACACTGAAAATGAGAATTACGCAGACACTTCAGGCTCCCTTCTGCTGGGGTTGTTGCCCCTTGTGGGTTCTCCACGGTCAACGTGGTGTCCCTGCTGCTCCTGGTCCTTACGGCAGCCCCAGCGGGATGTCCTGCTCCAGGAGGCCGGCGGTGGGTGGGAGCATGAGGTGGGAGCCCATCGTGTGTCCTGTGCATGGTGTGGGAAGCCCATGAGGCTTGTGGCTGTACCAAAAAGCTTTTGCCGTATGGCTCTTCACGTGGGAGCCGTGTGTGCTCTCCTCCTGTGCCAGGCACCAGGAAATTTATGCATTAGATAAAAAAGTGTCATTATGGCCTGTTCTGCTCTTTGTGCACGTCTGACTCTCATCTATCCACCAGCCTGACAGTAACCAGGTCTAACTTTTGCTAAACACACATTCCTGGGGCCAAAAGCTGGAATCTGTGCTGTCTCTGCAGAGCCTCGGCTAAATTCCCTGCTGAAGGCCTCTGAGAAGGTCTGCTTGGCGTTCTTCAGGTTGGAAATCAGTTTAGAAAAAACCCAACCACTCTTCGGGATCTTCAGGCAAATCCATAATGTGTGAGAATTAACCTATTTTTAATGCACCGCCTGCTTTCCCCACTCTCCCTTGCTGGCGCGAGGCTGGTTCATCTTTCAGAGCCTAACAATGCCTCGTGTGTTTCTGTTTGCTCAACGTTTAGAGGGGAGGCCTCCCTCTCTTCAGCGCTTTCTTAGCATTTTTTAATCATGTTTATAAAGTCAAATACCTAAGTGACCAAAAGAGTGGCGAGAACTGCTTCTCCGCTCTGCAGGGTACTGGAATCTCCTCTTGAAGTCAATGGGGAGAGCCATGCTCCGCTGAAATCCTGATCAGAGCTGGGGCTTTAGCAAAGGGGAGGAGTGAGCCCCTTGTTTTACTACATAGCCCCTTTCACAGAGGCCTGGGGAAGGAGGGGAGAGGTGGGGGGGAATCTTTACACCCATGGTGGGACTTCTGAAGAATTTACAGTCGTCTTTCCTAGAGACACTAAAGATTTTATAGCCCTGGTACCAGTGGTTACAATGCCCTACGGAGCGCAGAGCTGAGCGTATGCCAGGGACCCCTTCATCTCACCAGAGGCTGGAAGGCGGCCAGGGGCTTCACACGGGGAAGTTTATTTCAGAGAGAGAAGGGAGTGAGGAAGCGGGAGGCAGAGAAGAGGGGAGAGAGGCCGAGCGGAGGGGGAGAGGGAAGGGAAAACAAAGGCATGTGAGATTGGGAGGGTGAGGGAAAAAAGCAGGATTGAGAGCAAGGGTGGGGGAGCGGAGGGAGGCAGAGAAAGGAGAGGATGCCAGCGTGGGAGGAATGAGAGGAGACACCCGGAAAGGAGGAACAGAAGGGAGACATGAAAGGGAGGGAGAAAAACATTTTCAAAGTGGCAGAAGGAGGAAACGTGAGAAGAAGGAATAACAGAAAAGGAGCCAGCAAGAAGTAAAGGAAGAAATAGCAAATATGAGGAAAGTTATAAAGCAAAACAGGATCTGAGAGCAGGTACAAGAGGGAGGCTCAGAAGCAGTGTACAGCCCAGTCCCCCAGACAAACTCAGCACAAAGAATGAGGCTTTTCAGTGACTGTCCCCATTCTCCTGCCAAGGCTTTAAACTGAGCCAGGGAGCACTTCTGCATACCCAACTCTGCACAGACCTGCACACCCAAGCTCCTCTCGGGCAGATACTCACGAAAATGAATATGTATCTATATAAGCATGCGTGTGTGTATGCATCCCTACACATGCACGCAAGCATGTACATCCAACCGTGTGACATCCATGCTTTCCCTCTCTTCACACTTCTGTGCACCTGCTATGCATATGCAGACTCTCCATGTACCTTCACCTGCCTCCACAGCTGCCCACACATCCAGCTCGAGCTCCACTCCCTCTTCGGCTGGCTGCAAAACAAGGCTTACACTTTGTGAAAAATGCTGAGGTTTGGCCATTTGGGTTCATTCCACGCTGGGGAGAAAACGGGTCTTTAAGATGTTGGGTTTGGGTTTTTTTAGGGGGAAAAAATCCAACAGAAAAATGAAGCCAGCAAGTGCTCCACCCCAGAAAATGGAACACGGATACACATTTAAGAAATGGTTTCTATGACCTGGTGGCCTGTAAATTCAAGGCCCAGATTTAATGATGATTGTAGTGGTCAATTATAGCCTGGTCATTTATAGCCCTATGAGGCTATGCCTAGGGCCATTAACCTAAGAGTTACAGCACTACTAGGGTATAAAAGACTCAGGTCTATGTTCTTGCTCCTAAGTCTGGCAAAATCAATGTGGTGGCATTTCTGTGGAAATGGGGTGATTTCTGAGTGCTGCATCTGCTCTGTTTGCAGATGGGGGGAATGTTTGCCAGGGGTTCCCACACAGTGGTATGCCTCCTGCTAATGGAGCCACGGCAAACCTGAGGCTCTCAGGCCAGAGCAGACGTAGAGCTACTGCCAACATCCACTGCCCATCACTGTGTTTCTAAAGCACAATAAGCCAACTTATTCTCAGGGAGGATCAGCCGCCACAAACGTAAAAATCCCTTAAAGTGAACATTGCACTCAAGATGCTTCTCTCTCATTATAATGGACAGAAAGCAGCTTGCAGCAGAGATTTGCTAGACTTTTTAGGTGTTGCCAGAGCCCAGAAACTGTATGTTGGGATGAAGAAGCAACAGTGGATTAATTTTCTATTAATATCCCTCCCCACAAGCTGTGCAAATATTGTCCCATTAGACAGACACCCCTCGATAATACATTATTAAGGGGACTCTCCTGCACCGACAGTAACCACAGCTCTGTGCTGGAGGACTAGGCAGACCATCAGAGGAGGTAGGTTTGTGCATGCCACCAGTGCAGGAGTACGTCCTGACATCTGAGTACTGTGGCAGAGTCATGAGGATGCCAGGGGAGCATCCTCTTGGTGTCAGTGTTAATGTCAGACCACCTGGGACAGCTGAACCAGAATCATAGCATCTTTGAGTTGGAAGGGACCTTTAAAGGCCATCTAGTCCAACCCCCCTGCAATAAGCAGGGACACCTTCAACTAGATCAGGTTGCTCAGAGCCCCGTCCAACCTGACCTTGAAGGTTTCTAGGGATGTGGCATCTACCACCTCTCTAGGCAACCTGTGCCAGTGTTTCACCAGCCTCACTGTGAAACACTTCTTCCTTACATCTAGTCTAAATCTGCCCTCTTTTAGTTTACAACCATTACCCCTTGTCCTATCGCAACAGTCCCTGCTAAAAAGTCTGTCCCCATCTTTCTTAGAAGCCCCCTTAAGTACTAGAAGACTGCAAGAAGGTCTCCCTGGAGCCTTCTCTTCTCCAGGCTGAACAACCCCAATTCTCTCAGCCTTTCTCACAGGAGAGGTGTTCCACCCCTCTGATCATTTTTGTGGCCCTCCTCTGGATCCTCTCCAACAGGTCCATGTCTTTCCTGTGCTGAGGGCTCCAGAGCTGGATGCAGGACTCCAGGTGGGGTCTCAGCAGTGTGGAGGAGAGGGACAAATCACCTCCCCCGACCTGCTGGCCACGCTTCTTTGGATGCAGCCCAGGATATGGTTGGCCTTCTGGGCTGCGGGCGCACATTGGCGGCTCATGCCCAGCTTTTCATTCCCCAGTACCCCCAGGTCCTTCTCGGCGGGGCTGCTCTCAATCCCTTCGTCCTCCAGCCTGTATTGATATTGGAGGTTGCCCTGACCCAGGTGCAGGACCCTGCATTTGGCCTTGTTGAACTTCATGAGGTTCACACGGGCCCATTCCTTGAGCTTGTCCAGGTCCTTCTCGATGGCATCCCGTCCCTCAGGTGTGTCAACCGCACCACTCAGCTTGGTGTCATCTGTAAACTTGCTGAGGGAGCACTCCATCCCACTGTCTATGTCATTGATGAAGATATTAAAGAGTATTGGTCCCAGTGCGGACCCCTGAGGGACACTGCTTATCACCAATCTCCATCTGAACATTGAGCCATTGACCACTACCCTCTGGATGTGACCATCCAACCAATTCCTCATCCACCCAACAGTCCCCACCAAATCCCCCTCTTCCCAATTTAGAGAGAAGGATGTTGTGGGGGACCATGTCAAAGGCCTCACAGAAGTCCAGATAGATGACACTGGTAGCTCTTCCCTTGTCCAACGATGTGGTCACTCCAACATAGAAGGCCACTAGGTTGGTTGTGCATGTTTCTCACATGAAACTGAATGTTTTCGGATGCCTAGAGGCACACTGTCCCTTATCGTAATTTGGTACCAGTACAGTTCCTCTGACTTAAGATAGATGAGGTTTAGAGAAACAGACCTCCAGTTAAACAAGTCTCGGGGAACAGCTAGAGGAGGCATGCCTTTATTCCAAGATATCTTCCAGGTGCACGTTTCCTTCAGCTTGTAATTCAATCTTTCACCCGTTTGGGAGTGCTCACCTAATGCCACTGGCTTTTACAGCCTCACTGTGAAACACCCCTGCTTCAGAAACACCCCTGTCCCCTTCCCCTCCCCTCCATTTTCTTTGAATTTTTTTGCTTCCCTATAGAATAACCAAGAAGTGCATAGGGTACAGTGCATGTGTCAATGGGGAGAAAAACATGAATCAGGAAAACAACAGGAGTGCAAGTTGAGCATGCCCTCTGGACCCAGCAATGGCAGTTAAATTTACTTTATTTCTACTATTCAGGCCCTGTTCTTGTTTGGTCATCAGAGGTGACTGTAAAGTCAAGGCTGTCTGCTTTGGTCATTTCTGCTAGAAGAGAGCACTAGGGAGCATACATGTCAGGGCAGGAATGGAGAGGAACTGCCTCTTGTGCCAAGACTTTCTTGGTTATCCAAGAAATTCACCCACAAAAAATGCTATATGAGTTCAAACTATAGTCCAGAGGGGCCCTGGTGTCCTCAAACCATAGACAGAGAAGAGAAATGGATCTGATAAAAAGCCACATTTCTGGTAGGCTTGGAGGAACGCTATGTGCTTAGTACATGGGAGCGGGAATCGGCGTGGCTGGGCACAGGTCTTTACTCTGGGGCCAATGCACTACAGGCTGATTAAATCTTTTACTCCTGCTGGTGAATAATTATCCGCCTGACCTGTTCCACCACAGGCAGTGGGAATACCCCATTACTGACTTCTTCCCGAAAAGAGTCGGGCACTCGTTCCTTGCCTGGCTCTACCCGGCCTTCAGCAACGATGCTCAGCCAAACGTTTCAGCGCTGGGTGCTGGCAGGGAGGTCCCCAGGTTCAGGGACCCGCGCGGGCGACCTGGCTCTCGCAGGTAGGGAGAACGCCAGGCTCCCGCTGCCTCCCGAAAGAAAGAGCTCGGCACCTTGGGAGGTGTGGCCCAGGGCCTTCATTCTGGTGTTATTTTGTTCCCCGAATTTGGAAGAGACAGTGGAAACAATTAGGTCTCTCAATTTCTCCGAGGCAAGATCCAAATACAGAAAAGAATACATCTCCCAGGCAGGGAGAAGCGGGGTATTAACTGCCTTTTTTTGGATGAGATCAGAGAAAGCTGATTTATGAAGCAAAGAGAAAGCAAAGTGCTTTTATGGGTAAAATGTTCCCTGCTTATTTCCTTTCTGTCAGACTACGTTCCTCCCACGCTTCTGGCCGAGAGCTCACTCCTTGGAAGCCTGTTTAAGCATTTCAGCATGTGATGATTTAACTGGGCACGGATTCTGACAGATCTTTGCAAATAACATCACAGGAGTTGCTGGAGGTGACTGCCTAATGCCGACCCGGGGCACGTTCAGGAGGACAAGGCTGGCAAACCAACCCAGCCAGCCCCGTGCGCTCACAGCCGCTCCCAGAGCACCTCTGAGCATCAGGCTCTCGGGAGACACCCCTCGCCGTCTGCCGAGACGGGGTGCGTCTCGCGACCTGCTCTTTCTGCTCTCCTTCCTTGAGGAGACGGAGGCGAGGCCAGTCTACGGCAGAGAGGGCTCACGAGCTGAAGCCTCACGAAGAGCGGGGGCGTTTGGTTACAGCTCAGAGCGAGGGAAAGCAGAACAGGAGAGAAATTCAAGAGGGTGGGTGGAGAATGAGAAAGTTTCTGCAGTTGAATTTCCACACACGGGGCTTTCGGCTCCTGCCAAAGTACATAGAGGATGGGATGAACTCAGGGGAACTCAGAGAGGCTTATGTCTACTAAGCAAGACTAGCAAGCAGCTAATGTTGAATTATGGGGTACAAGAACTACATCTGGTGCACCTTAAATGTTGATGGTCGGGCCGTGCTGTGGGCCTTGGCGGCGTGGTTCCCGGTGACAAAGATGTCCAACCATGGTAGGTACAGGTCCTGACAGATCTAGCTGCAAAGATGTATCACCTGCTGCACCCACACACCCCACCCATGCAAGGAGAGCCCAGATTTTGCTTAGATAGGTGCAGGCATCAGTATAGTCTATACTGCCCAGGGGAACCAGAAATGGAGCCACACCGGTGATCTGTGGAACACGAAGGTGGAGCAGTTCAGCGCACAGATGCAACATGTTCTGTACTCGCCAGACCATTCTGGGAGGTGCTGAAAGGTTTTGGTACAACACCTTGTTGATGAGATGTTACCCAGAAAGGACTCCAGAGCACCCACAAGGACACCGTAACGTCCAGGGACAGGAACAGCCTAACATTTAACACAACCTCACAGAAAAAAATTAGCAAAGGAGGTGAACTGAAATTAACCCCCTGTGAAGTCAGACAAAACAGGAAAATATAGTTTAATAATTGATAATGATGTAGAGAAGCCCCCATGCTCAGACCCCAAACTGCGGTAGGTTTATGGGGGGCGGGGAGGTGGGGGTAGGGAAAAGAAAGCTGTACGGATTGACCTCTCTCCCCCCTGCCCCCTCCTTTTTCTTTAAATCCCCACCTAGTCAGGAGTTCTCATTAAGGATGGCTCTCGTTTCCCTAATTAGGCTGCCCCCTTCTCTTCACAGGACTCCAGACCTCTGCCATTCAGCAATAACAAGAATAACAAGAAACGCGTTATTTTACAACCTGGGCTGGGGAGGAGGGGTGAGAGGGAGAAGATGGCTTTGTGATGTGCTGCTTGGAGGAAAACAAGCTCAGAAAAACCTGTGTTGAGGGAGGAGTTGCTCCTGTTCGCAAGACCTTGTCTGCTCTTAAATGCCGGTCTTGCCCTAGTGCATGCCTGCACTAGAAGTAACGCCATAAGGGATGGTGATCTGGGTTTTTTCCCCTTTTCTGCAGGCTCATTCTTGAAAGTCGTTTTTCTTCGCAGCAATCATATGCATGTGCACATGTTTTTATGTGAAAAGTAACCTTTAGGGACTCTGACAAGACGTGAGCCATCCCAGCTCCGGACTTGGGAGGAGGCGGCGGCAAGGGGAAGGGCGACGGGTTCGTGTGCCCTGTATTAGGCGTTCATCCGCGCGAGGGAGGCCGCGATGGCTCGCCTCGGGGAGGGCAGCAGCTGTAAGCCTGGTCTCAGCCTGGGTTTCTGAATTCGCTTTTCCTCCCGGCCACCACAGCGGCAGCCCCCACGCAAGTTTGCCGTCTCCTTCCTGCATCCCGCGTGGCCCTGGCTGAGGATCCCCTCTCTCGCGGCATCCCGGCAGATCCCCTCGCCGGTAGATGTTTGTTTCACAAAGCTGCTGTGGAAAACAAAAAAGAAAAAAAGCCTATTCCTATCTTATACCCATCGAGCGAAGGGGGAGGGTGAGTGAAATGAGGGCTCCCCGACAGACTCCTCTGGGTCCCCGTCACAGGATCAAGCGATGATCTTTCCTCTGTCCGGCGTGCTTCCTCTGAGCGTCATGTTGTGTAGCATCCCGCCCCAGAAGCAAGCATGCCAAGTCAGCACGACCGAGCATGTGTTTAAGTGTTGTTCTGGATGAGGGGAAAAAAAATAAATGCTCACCACCTTGCAAAATCAGGCCCTCCCTGAACATTTGGAATTAATTTTGTCAAAACCAGCTTATCATCTCCATAAATTGTCACAGATCCACTTTGTTTTGCGGAGCTAAACATTTCAACATTTTATCCACATCACCAATTAAACCATCTTTGCTCAATTTATGCCTCATTTAAATAACTTATTACATCAGATACAGTTTTTTTATAGTTTGGTTTTAAGTCTCTTTCTCATACTCTCTTTAAGACTTGTCTAAGTCTTTCAAGATGTTCTTTCAAGCCCTCAGACCAAATTAAAACATCATTCACTGGAGCTTCAGCACTTAGTTTCTCACAGATCTGGCAAATATTCTTTGAAATACCTCGGGAGCAGAACCAATGCCAAATATTGTCTGCCTTAACTTATGCATCGACATTTACAAGCACAAATGTCCAAAGTTATGCCTCAAAAGTAGGTGCAGGCATGTAAGCAAGTGACCCTGATTTTTTCTGAGGTAACAAATGTCCCGCAACAATGTCCTGAAGGATTTATGATATAAATTATTTGGATTTTGCCTCCAAGCCTTTCTTACAAATGATGGGTCATATTGTTTTCTAAATTTGTGTTCATGCCTTAACTCAGTTACATCTACTAACTGGTTCAGATTGACCTAATTGTAAATAGACAAACAAATATGTATCTGCTGGGACTGAGATTCACTGTGCCAAACCTTCTTTAAACCCTCTTCTCTTCCTCCCACAAAAAAATCCAAAACACCAAAACACCAAAAAAACCCCAGGTTTAGAGCACAGCAAATTGTTTCAGCTGAAACATAGTTTTCTCATGGTAGTTTTTTTTGTGCCAAACCCAAAAAATTTTGGTCACCTGAAACATTTAGCAAATTCACATCAATTTTGCTGAATTATTTTGACTGAAAGAAAAGAAGCGTTGTCTGCAGGGATGAGAAACACCCAACCTCTTGCTTACACCTTAGCCATTTTTCTGCAAGGCGACCCAGCAGATCCATCAGCCTTGGGAAAGATGATGCTTCGGCTGTTGGTTGTGATCAGCTTTCTCCCACCAAGAAACCTTAGCGAGGGTGTAGGCTGGAGAAAGGGTGCGTTACAGCTTCATGGACAGCCTGAGCTGAGGGAGCCTCTTCCAGCCCACAGAAACATTCACCGTGTTCAGGACTTTGTCTTTTCCTGATGGCAAAATGCGGCTTTGCTTTTCCAGTTACCCTCACTCTCTTGCCAAGAGGAGAACTTGGATGTTTTGTCTGTGCTGGCCCTCCAGCTGGGGCCAGGAGATGTCTTGGCCATCCGGATCACACATCTGGTTTTACATCTCCTCTCACTTCTGTTTCAAGCAGAAACACATGGCAGGTAGCTTTACAAGCACCGTATACCTGCATTATACCAAGCGCATCTGTATTGCACTTGGAGAGGAGCTGAGAAGTCACTTTGAAAGTCAGACTGGCTGTCTATACCGAGGGTGGACATGGGAGTGTGGGAAGAACCTGGCGTGCCCCGTGCTGATCTGGCAGCGTCAGTGTGGCCGCCCAGGGGCTGGTGGATTAAAAGCACAACGTATTTGCATCTACCCTGGGACTGCTGTGTTGAAGCCGGGCAGCACAGCTAGTGAGACACATTCCATCATGGCCACAGTCGCTCCCGCGCCACTCACACACTTTCCATTTACTCCTCAGTCTGCTCATTAATCGCGTCCGAGCGGGCTGGTCGGGATCACAGCTGCCGGAGCAATAGGCAGTCCCAGCCCGGCAGAGCTCACACCTCATGGAGGTGGAGGTGGAGGTGGAGGTGGAGGTGGAGGTGGAGGTGGAGGTGGAGGTGAAGGTGGGGGAGATCTTGGCTTCAAGCAACTGCAGGACTGGGCCAGGGTCGTCCGCACCACCATGCCTGCTCCGCTCTCTTTCACACACGTGAGCGCAACGGGGAGCGAGGTGCTCCCAGCCGGGAAAAGGCAATTTGTGGCTATTCTGAGCTGTACTGGTTGGATCCCCCCTGTGAAAACAAAGAGAGAGGCGTCCCTGGTCGCTGCTGACTAGCACTGCTGGGACAACACAGGCGGCTTCATTTGTTTGTTGAGAGGGGGGAAGGAGGAAAAAGCCCCAATTTTTCCCCCCCGCCCTGCTCTGCTCCATCCCTGCTGCCCTGGGGTGTATTGTCCCCCTTTGTCCACGAGAAGCACGTGTGTCCGGTAGCGCCGCGGGTATTTTTAGGAGGGCTTGGCCGGCGTCCATGGTGGTGGTGGCTTTGGTGAGCTGGGGGAAGCAGACTTTTCTCTCTCTGCCGTTCAATGTTTGGAAACAGTGAGGCTGCCAAGGCAGCCCGTCTCCTGCTCTGCACTTCCAGCCTCTGGAAAGCGAGAGTGAGCCCTGAAAAGCCTGGCAGGCC
>NW_010513304.1:0-2177 GCF_000687285.1 Phaethon lepturus
TAATAATAATAATAATAATAATAATAATTCAATAGTTAAATTCATGAATTTTGAGAGTGATTTAGACACCCACAAAGCAAAGGTGCTTTCCAAACTCTTGTCACGTAACTCCTCCAGCTCTGTGGAGGCACTTAACTTCGGACACCCACGTTTGCAAGCTGCAACATATGTTCAAATCAAAAAAGGTATCAAAACCAATTTAAAAGACTGAGGCCATTCCTGAATCTGCAAAGTCAAAATTAAATGTTTAGTCCTGCTGATAAAATCTTGTAGCTGGCTTGAGTATTTTGGTATTTGTGTACAGATAGAACAGCACACAATTTTTTTATATTAATGCTGTTCTTTGAGATTGAAGCAAGCATGAACTCATCTTTTGTTACGGAGGAGTCTAGAATAAAGCAAAAAATATTTAAATCATAGTTTTTTCAAATAAAAGTTAAGTAAGTCAGCTGAATTTAAATACTTAAATAAGAAAAAAAAAATCAAAAATTAACCTCACTGAAAATGAGGGCGTAAATAAAGTAGCAATATTTCATGCATTCCTGACAAGATTTTTCAGAAAAGAGCTACTAGGGACCTTCTTGAAACTAAAAAAATCAAATAGCATTTATGTTGGGACAAGCTTTGGCTCCTTATTTCTGAAAAGTTAGATACTCTGAAATTATTTCAGCCGAACGCCAAAATTATTTCGAGCTTTGTGCCTCGCAGAACTTTCTAGAAGGCTGTTTCACTAAAGGGGTGGAGGAAAAAAGTGAGCAAACATTTTCTGCTGACTCCCTCAGCGTCTACAAAGCCAGCCTAATGCCTCTTCCTGAATCCGAGCAGATGAATTATCCAAGAAGCCTGCTTGCTTACAAAACACCTCTTACTCCTCATCCAAAAATTATCACACCAGCAGTATCACCTACCAGCTGCTAACCAAATTATAAAAGACGAGAAGGGGCTTTT
The DNA here is from genome assembly GCF_000687285.1 of Phaethon lepturus. Taxonomy (NCBI): domain Eukaryota; kingdom Metazoa; phylum Chordata; class Aves; order Phaethontiformes; family Phaethontidae; genus Phaethon; species Phaethon lepturus. The sequence goes on from NW_010513304.1 coordinate 949, forward strand.
TCGGTACCTCGACCTTCCAGTCTGAGAAAGCGGCACAGCTATTGCATCCAACCCACAACTAGACTTCACAGGTCAAAAAATGAAGCAAACCACTTTGTTTTGTCTTCTGTCTCTTTGGTGCCCAACTAGCCAGCGCAAGCAAAGGCTAGTCACAGCTGGCACAGGTAGCTCCCTAACGAGAGCGAACTAGCGCAAGAGTGAAGAGAAGACTTAATTATGCTCTTTTTGTCATGCACAAAAAAAGCCTCAGGTAAGAAAAGAATAAACAAAACGAACCCAAAATGGCTCCTCCATGCCCTGAGCGGAAACCGACGACTAAAGCAGAACAAGATCGTTCCTTGACTTCCACTTCGATTAAACAAAAGTGTTGTTTGAGAAATACCAAATCTGTTTCCTTCACTTCCAGCGCCCTATCTGAGGAATCAGTTTTGGCTCCAAAGTAGTAGAGAAACTAAAACTAGAGGACCGGGCATTTTGCAATTGCAATAGAACGCATTAAAATGCCAGCTAATTTAAAAAACTAATTGAAAAATGGCAATCATTACACAGAGATTGAAAAGGAGCCGGGAGCATACTCGCATTTAGAAACGTCACTGCTGTTAGTAGCAAAGCTGGATCCTCTTTGAAATGCAAGGATTCTGTTCTGAGAGCGCGCTCTTAAATTTTATACTCGGTTTATTTTAGTCACGCTAAACCTTTTCCAAAGACGTCTTTCTTTTCCAAGCTCACCATGACATCTTGGTGAAACGAGCTTTCCCCCACTGGCTCCCTCCTATTCAGTGTCTTGGTTCTGCTTTTACCTGCCCTGACTGGTTTGGCTAGTTGTAAAATGAACGTTTGAATTCATGCGCTGTTCTCCCCTCCCCCATAACTGCGCAGACAAAACCTGATACGTAAAACAAACCCCTCTTTAACTTACCCGGGGAAAGAAGGAGGAAGAGAAAAGAGGACAAAGTCCTACAGAAAGTTAAGTTGAGAGTACCGACGAACGAGTTACGAAAGGCATTAAGGAAGTCGTTCTTCACGCTAGTTAGATCACTTTTTACCGCAGTACCTGGACACCATGGCTTACCAGGACCATGAACACACACACACGCAACTTCAGTGCTGGAAGCACAACCACCTTCTCCCAAACCAAGATCATCAGCCTTCAAGTGGGTAACAAAAAGGATGTAATGATCATCAGGAGGGCGCGCACAAGAGTTTTCATCTTCAGATCTTTCCGTGTC
>NW_010513304.1:2208-21931 GCF_000687285.1 Phaethon lepturus
AACTTGGAGCGAGAGGCTTTCGCAGTGAGAGTCACACAAAACAAACGAAGACAAAAATATAACTGTACCTGGAAAAACAACGCGCTTCTAAATTGTATCAGACTACTGAAATAAAACCAAATTTAAAAAAACAAAAAAAAAACCAAAACCAAAAAAACAAAAGCAAAGGATTAAAACATGCATGGTTTTCTTCGCAGCCCAGAGCGATGTTGCTTGTTTAAGCTGGAATTGAGAAGAGACGGCGAGTGTCTAAGGCTCGTCTTACATGTAGTCCTTCACCCCTCCCTGCGCAGGTGCATTCTTTACATCCAACCAATCTCCTTGCCTCTAGCTATTAACAGGTGTGTCCTCGGGTTTTGGGAGCGGCCAGGGCGAAACCAACTTGCGTGCTGCAGACATGCTGCGCTGGAGACCGGCCTCTCGAGGGGCTCGCCGGGCTCACCGCCTCTGCCAGGCTTTAACAAAGAATGAATTATTTACCGAGCGCAGATCCAGATTTCATACTGCTGTTCCACAGTGTATCTCATGCTCCTGCTATACACCCTTACGATTTGTTTAAGAGCAGAGGTCTACCGGCAACCGAGAGTTCAGGATGAAGGGGCATTCTTCTCTCACTTTAAAATCAACCTCCAGACACTCTTCTATTGCAAACCACTTTCCGTCTGCCCACTGCCATGACTACCATACTGCTGAGCTGAAATTTTAAAGGCTAATTGTTCAGCCAACCAGAATATGGCTCCTGTTGAATCAGAGAATAGATATATTTAACTGGAACTCTCCTAGGCCATCTAACCTGAAACAGAACAGCAGGGACATCGATGGGTTGATGATCGCTTTTCCAAACAGAAGTTGAAACATATACAGGGAGACAATTTAAGGCACAAACAGACAAAGGCAAGGAGTTGCTGAAGGACACGCACACAATTTTGCCGGTAAATTTACAAGAGCTGATTTTTTTTAAAAACTTAGCAGAAGCTTGAATCCCATCACTGTCTAGTCTTGACATGCAAAATTGTTTCAGAAACTAGTAAGAAGTCCAACCAGAGCTCAGGTCTCCCAATATGCAAGCTAATAAGAGCAGATGCCTACAACTGGATTCCCATGTCCATTCACAGGCACCACGATTGAGATTACAATGATTACAGAACACTTCAGCTCAGATCTTTGCAGTATTCGCTCCTAGATTAGTCAGGTATAAATTCGATTTTTGATGGTCCACATATGGGAAGACCAAAGAAACCTCAAAGGTCCCTATGTTGGCTACATCATACTGTTTTCATCCCCTTTCAAGGAAGTTTTCAGAAAATTCTCGTCAGTGTCATGAAAGAAGAAAAAACCTCCTTGTTATGAAGGAAATACACTCATATTTCCCATGAAAGATGTAGCTAATGAAACAACAAATTATTGTGTTAATTAGTCCAACCGGCAGAATAATTCCCCTAAGAGACAACTTATTCTCATAACAAACTCAAGAGAAACCTTGGAAACCTTTAGTTGTGAAAGACTGGTATCTCCTGCAAGGATATTACACAGTTTGCATTTCGACTATACAGTCAGCTGTCCTCTGAGCAAGCTGGCTTTTTCCTTTTCACCTCTAACTTGCTAGAGCTGTAGCTTCAAGACACAAATTTTTGCCTGGGTCAAGTCTAGCCCACAGTATTTTGGAGAAGAAACATGCCTGAAATAATTGAATCTGTATTTGTGTACTCTCAAAAGAATTTAAAAGACAAAGTTAATAAATAGCTTTCCGAATACAGGATTTCCTGATTGGACAACAATGCCTTGGCAGGCATAGTTAGCATAAATAGCACCTATAAACTATAGAGAACTACCAAACTCCTAAAACTGTACCCCATTGGGATACATGCAGTGGGACCGGGAGATGTGACAAGTCTGTGGAGGCATGTCTAAACTGTTGTTTGTAGGTGTGATGCTAGAGTGACATTGGCCACAATATAGGTGCTAAAATTCTGGTGCCAGTGTCCTACATTTCTTAAAAGATTAGGTCTCATTGATCTTCTCAGGTGTGTCTTGACTGTGATGCTACACTCAAATTAATAAAACCAGCACAAGTCAGCTCATGCTGCAACACCATTCAGTATTGCAATATAGATACAGCCTGCATCCATATTAGGCCAGGCCATCTGGACACTCAGGACATTTATTTGAGATTTTAACCTGTTTGGACATCAACTGTTTTGACCTTTTAGATATCACCTTCCTGTTCTCTCTCTGAGCACCCATCACTAAAAATTTTGAGACAGTCCATGAATAGTCAGACGATCCAACCAATCGACAATCCTTAGTTGATGCAGACCTATTTCCTCTGGCATCAGTAAACGGCCAGGATATGGCTTAGCTAAAGCATTATATTCTCATTCAACCACACTCCGAGGCCTACATCTGTTCCTGACCTCTCTCTGCCTGTGTGAACAAAACCTGGATCTCTGGTCTCCCTGAGGCTGAACAAGGCAAATTCACATCTTTCCCCTTCTGTACGGCGTAAGTCACCACCCTCTTTCATAAACCACCATGGCTCACCAGCTCCATCCTGCCTGTTGCACAGGCGCCTGCCTGGAGCCACTCTCATTCTGACCATTTTGCTGTGTCCTATTCAAGCCACCCCTAAGTTTGAGCAACAGTAATTATAATCCACACAGTAGCAGTCTAAAGATCTCTGGGAACCCTTCCAACCAAACCCTATTTCCCCAATGGCACTTTTCTACCTTCTGTTCATTTATGATGTGCTAGCTGGTCTTGAGGGGCAACACACAAAAAAAAAGAATTATTGTGACGTAGTAAGGCAATCGTATCTTTCCTCAGAAAGAGTGTCATGAAATGACTGCAAAGGAGCCCCTCTGTTATCAGCAACAAAAAAATAATTAATCATCAGCAATAAACTGCACCCTGTCCTGGGTTAATACACAGGAGCCATTTGATTGCAAAGACAGCATATTTACATACGACATACTTGTTTGATGATAATCCTAAACACTTCTTTACCACCTATCAATCCCATCGCTGTGTGGCTATTGTACCTTGTTTCAAGCCAAGAACAGTAGCCCATCCTTTGCACACTATAAGGTGCAGGTCAGGAAGACTTATCTGGTGTCTGTATCGAGAGAGTTATGATAATTGTGTCTACAAGGTTCTCTGATGTCTCTAAAGCTCCCACTAGAAAACCTCATGTATGGTAATGCGACTGACCACTCATCCATCTTTGTGAAAAGTCTCAGCTGAGTGTCTGAATATTTTTCACCCCAACAGCACAGTGTCTATGTACCTTACAAAAGTCGTGATGTTAGTTTGAAAACGTCTATAAAGAACAAGTACATTGTTTTATATTTGAGGAATTGAATGGGAGAAATTAAGAGACCTGAAGTGACTTGCTGAAGATCATATAGAAAAATCTGTAGCAGAGACAGAATATCCAAGCTACTATGTTCCAGCCCAGCACTTTGATTTCTCATACCTTCCTACTCTATTTCAGTCAGTACTTTTACTGACAGCTGGTGGATTATACTGCCATACAGGATTGTGAAATTAAAAACAATTTTAATTTCTATTCTTCCAAAATTGTTGAACTCTGAACCACCTATTTAGATTAGAAATAGTATTGTACTAGCTGGACTCAGAAGTACCCAGGTTTTCAATAAATGATTTACAGAGCAAGAACATCAAGTAGCAGCAGCATTTCATGGGATACATATAATGCAGCAGAGGACTAAACCATACGATACCTACTGGTGCCTTTATAGTGATCTGGTCAGTTGAGTTTCTCTTATAATACAGCAATAGTAAACAAATCTTTTTCTGGTGTTTGTAGACGTAAGATTTCTCACGGGATTTATGGTTTTTGAACATCAAGCTTGAGATTTCATTCATGGAACACTGCAGTGATGTATTCATGCTGAAGGTGTTGGCTCTGAACTTTATAAAGCTTCATGAAGACAGCAGAGAAGACCTTATTAGGTATTTTCCATCTTTGGAAAGATTAATGTGTGACTTCTTACACTTACTACTGAAATGTTCATTTTCGTGGTTATCAAAACAATTCAGCTATATCTGGGCCATCAAGACTCAGCAGCAAACCAAATCCCCACGTTAATAATCCTTCCTCAGGATTATTTAGCAGATAAGCTAAAGTGAACAGGAATCTTCCCCAAATGGCAGTTAGGCAAAACCTGCAGGATTTAACTGAAGAAATACAAATATACAACAGATTGGGATTAGAAGAATTACTGTTGTTGAATACTGTGTCCTGGGGTACTTAGTGACTGGTATCCAGCAGTGTAGCTAGTTCTACTTTCACAATACAAAAGTCAGGGGACAGGCTAGCATGGAATGGCTAAGTATTAAAAACTGGGATGAAAAACTGTGAAGAAGGAAAAAAAACTAAAAGACGACCAAAACCAGACAGAGTTAACATATAACTACACCGCAGGATGTCACTGACACCAAAAGTTTGGTAGGAAAAAAATGATCACAAGAAAACACTCTTATGGCTATAAGAGAATGCCCATGGCTTTGGGATGGATCGAGAAAGAAAGGATGCAAACACTCCTTGCCACAAAGTACAAATGCAGCATTTCTTGCGTCGAAAATAAACATCTCCTATCAAGAAATCTTTTCACAGCCATTCTTCATAGCAGCTCATTCATCGTTTTTCAATAAGCTCCTATTAAGCAGTCCTTCAAAAGAGGCTACAAAACACATTGGACTTCTGATCCAATATTACAATTCTTTGTTCCTAGTGCAGCTCTGCAGTAAGGGGTCACATCAGTGTAGATCCATAAAGGTGTTATTTCTTTCATCTGAGGGCTATAGCCATTGGTATCACTTCCTGCATCACCTCAATCTCTTTCATCTTCTTACCTGTACTCAGCAACTCATTGCACAATCTATAGAGTTAAAGGCATGAGATTAAACGTGTAGAATCCTGGGCCCTCATTTGTTTGTGTAGCAAGCCCCTGCACTCAACAGTGCTCCTTAACCCAGCACCTGAGACAATCGCAGCAGCACACCTTGCCAGAATTACTAAATTCTGTGCAGATGGGCGAGTCCACTAAATGGTAGGCTGATATGTGAAACCCAACTGTGTTTGTGAGAGCAAAGTTCAGTTCAAGGCACCACCTGTCAGGTCAGGAATAGGAGTCATAGCAGGAGTAACCCTCCATGTCTTAACAAGTTAAGCAAGCAAAGGAGGAGGGGAGAAGTATCTCGCTCTTTGCAGCATTCGGAGAGGTACAATAACCTGGAGGGGTAGCTTGCATGCAACCAAACAGTCCACAGCTAAAACATGTTTTGCCAGTGTTAGTGTGTAAGGTCACAGGTACATTTCACTGTTTCTTTACTGCTCTGAAGACAACGCGAGCAGCGGGCAGGCACGTCAGGCTAATCTGTGTTTATTTGAACATGGAAAGAAAGTTTTATAATCTTACAAGCCTTACCTTCTCTTTGCCCCTCACTTTGCAAACATACTAACTTAAGGCCAGCCATCTGATCTGCCAGATTTAGGTTATGTTTCCACAGGGCACAAGCTGGTGAACAAGCGAAAGGTAAAATTTTACACACACACAAAACCCACAGCAATATGGCATTGAAAAGAGCCCCAGGAGAGGCCATCAGCTGTCCCATTTATCAATGCATAACACCCTCGAAGGGGCCTGGTTTGCAGCATTGCATATCTCTCTTAACAGTTAGAAGAACTGTTCCTGTTCCAGTCAAAGCAAACAGAAGGAAAAAAGACCCTAATGACAGAGTATTCACAATGATGCTGAGTCCAATTTCTGAGCGAAACACAGCTCAGGGTCAGGCAATGAAACTGAGCCTCAAATGATGATTGTCTAGCCTTTTTCTCAGCTTTTAAATGGTCTTGGACTCGGCACATAACTTTTGAGAATCCAAGTTAAATAACCTTCCTTGAGACCTTGCTTGCAGAGATGCTGAGCAACAGCCTTCACTGAAGTCAATGAAAGCACCCCATTCCCTTCTTTCCTATCACCAGAATTTCAATCCCATATCTGAACTGAAATCTATACCATGGTCATCAGTGAGTCCCAGCCAACCCCATCTTCCTCTGAGGTAAAACTAAAGGGGGTCACTGAGCTCCTAAACAATGATTGGAAAGTTTCTACCTTTTCCTTCTGGCTGAGTTGTCTGCCACTCCTCACTGCCTATTATAAAGTGCAGCAGCTTGGCATCTGGGTTTGCCTGAACTCCCATCTGCCTACTCCCCATTTGGGCACAGTTGAGTGAAAAGAAAAAGGGGAAAGAAAGGGGGGGAGGGATGTATGGAACAAAGTCTTTCATCTTCATAGCAGCAAGATTTTAGATCTAAAGAGTTGGGATCTCAGCTGCTTTAAATTGAAGGTTATGTCTGCCAAATGCCAATCTGAAGCTACATATTAGTTTTCATCCAATCCCATGTTGTTCAGGCCATGCTTTTCTTGCCCTTTGTTTCCTCTCAGATCAGTTAAGTGGAAGCAGGTGTTTGCCTACCCTGCTAATCTCAAATACATTCAGACAGGCCCAGCAACTGCTCCTGTGTCCCAGACAGGTAAATGGAGCCAGGCACTTAGTTGCTGTGGAAGGCAGCCATGTTAATGGCTGCATACAGCAGCCCTGTTAAATGTTTTTCCTTTTGCATGCAGTTTCATTTCATGTTGTTTTCCTCTTCACAGTTCATCCTTACACAGACCTTTGTTCTTAAAATGAGGATTTCTAAAAAGAAAGTGAGGTTTTGAGCTGCTTCGGGAAGCTCTGATACTTAATCCATTCATGGAACATGGCAGGGTCCTGAATGCAATTCCAATCAAGGCCATGGCAATACTACTACCTTCTTGCATTATTTCATAGCCTTAGAGATGATCAGTCCGGCAGCGCTCATGTAACACACTATTTCACAGAATCTGATTGTGCTTATTTTAGCAGCAAAAATTTGCAAATGCCAACAGCCCCAGACTTTATGTTTTACAGACAGACCCCTCCCACGGATCTAATCTAATCACAGCGGCAAAGAGAAAGCCCTTGCTTGCAGTTGAACAGAAGCACTGTCTTTCAAAGTTGTGCAGCCGTAGTTAGTGTGCAGCCCTGATTTGTGCGGGGTTTTAGATTTTAAGATGTTTTGGTGGCTGACACGAGCGAGTTCCTTGTGCTCAGAGCTGCTGGAACATGAGTTTAGCATAGCTGCTAGGTAAGTATAGTTAGGCTGGTACCAGACCAACAGGCTGGCCAAGTCATCTGGTCAAGTTACGCACTGAACTAGTACTGCAATCAGGCTGTTAGGTTAGCAAGGTCAAGACTCTGATGAACCTGCAAAAGGCTATGTGGACATATCCACAGTACCACAGTCTAAATAAAGGCAATAGCTGAGAACACCACAGTATTTTACTGGAATGATTGACTTTTCCAAACACTACAGCACGTAATATAGGTAAAGAAAGGGAGTCTGAGAGAAAAGCCAGTTACCTAAGATCAGAGTAAGAAAGAATTCTTACCCAAGAAAGAAAGACTGGCTTACATGTTATTTGCCTAAGATGCCTCTCAAAAACTAGCAGCAGCAGCGCTTTTCCAGCTGTCACAGTCCAGCAAGGAACCTCTGAACACTCATCTACTTTTCTTGTCCCCACCCACAAACTGTACCTTTTTATCAGGACAAACAGTGTTCCCTTTCCCTTCAGACCTGCTTAATATGTAATCAGGAACCTATTGGGCAACAAAGTGGCACCGACAACATCTCTGCCCTCACAACTGAGAGATGGTTTCAATTCTAACAGACACTTGCTGGCCCAGACAGCAGCCACCAGTGGAGCAGATCTGCCGTAACTGCATCGCGTGACAGTGCAAATACAGCCCTGACTTCATCGCCGTTTCGCGCCAGGCGCGAGCACCAGCGGGACAGTTGGCACGCTCGTTCTGCAAGCGTGCTGCCTCCAAACTGCAGCTTGCTGTGCGGAGCTAAGGGCATGCAGGCCTCCGGATTACCCCCCACCCCTCCCATCACGCTTCCACTACGGGTTGTCACAACTTCATATGTACCTGCTTCTCCAAATTCTGCGCCAAGGGAGCTGATGAATCCACGGAGGGAAAACGACCTAACAGCAACGTCACCAAGTCCACAGCGTGATTCAATGCTTAACACTGGCTCGTAAGTTAGATCCTCTATGAAATTACAAATGATACAAGAAAGGAAATGGTTAAAGACGCAGTTCACTGCAGCCCAATTTTAACGTTTCTATATTAAGTAAATAAAGGTAACATAAAATTCAGGTCAGGAACTATTTGTTCAGGGTCAGGTGACTTCAACTCAGCTAATCAGCGAGACACACCTTACCTTTTGAACAATCTCCCACATCAGATCTGCAGTTAAAAACAGGTTTGCTGCAGATCAGGTCAGTGAATTACAGCATAAACACCCACAAAAACTAGAACAATGGGCATAATTTTCACTCCTAAAAGCATTTAAACTCCAGATCACAGCAAGAATAGTGATACATCAACTAGAGAGGGAGCAGAATCTTGTTAGGCAGTCAGGTGCAGGACCCAGAGTATATCATAAAAGACCCTAACAGCCAGAATATACCAGAAAAGACACAGTGCTTCGATTAGCAGCAAAAAAATCCACCCGTCCGAAAGCTTACTCACTTCAGATGATGTTTGCTACATTACTACACTCAGACCTGTTCACATGGAGGAGAGCAGGTATTTTGTCATTGACTTCAGGAAAACATGTTTAGGCTTACTGAGTTAGCCAGCTTTGGTACAACTTTCATGGGCCGCTTCCTTCACAGTAAATTTAATATAAGGCTATGAGCCATAGCATTGCTCAATTCTTTATGGCACTTTTTTATCCTTTCCATCAAGTTAAAAGCCTTGCTGAGCCTTCCTCTCCTAGCATGCCTAGGACAACAAACAGAAGCTCTCTCTCCTCAGTTTGGAGCAAAGTAGTTTTAAAAGTGCGTATAGTATCTTGGCAGGTAATGACTTCTGATACTTGTATTGCATTGTTTTCTTAGATATTGCACCATGAAACTTTTAAAGCCTGTCCCTTCTTGTAGGAAAAGATACCATTTGGGGAAACAGAGACTTGACTTCAGCCTTTCTCATTTCCTCTCATTCTCATTTACACTGTAAATATATTCTAGATCACTGTGTATCACTGGCATTCCAACCTACCATTGTTCAACCTGTCCATTTAAATAACCCACTGTTTTTCCACAGTTACTCACATTTCCTTCATATGTGGTAAATGTTTTTCTGCTTCTGAGGTATCTATATGAAATTGTCCACCTTGTATCCATCCTTCTCATGCAAGTTCAGTTCTATCATGACAAAAGAAGCAAAGCCTACAGCGAAGGTCACTTGCCCATTCTGATATTGATAAGCGAGTGTATTTTTTTAAATAGATACATTTTATTTTTATATGTATATTTGTATATATGTGAGTAACTTGAGCTTTTCTACTGCTTCCATTTATTTTTTGTTTTGTTGTTGATAGCCTACTGGTTTGGTAACTGGGTTGGGACAAATGTTCCAATGGGCCGTATCTCACCATCAAAAGCTCTACTGAACTACGAACACAGTGTTGAAACAACTGAGACAGATGCTTAAAAATTTATCATGCTTGATTTTGAAAAGTTGCCTTCTCTTTTCCCAAGTTTGAATAGTTGTGGATAGGAAATCCACTATTATCCTGTGTGCGGTTAAACCTTGGTTCACATCCACAACACAGAGAGCTGAAATTGTAAGTGATAAGCAGCTCATGGTAAATATTTAGAAATAAACTGGGAGGAAGAACTGACATCTTCCTTCCAGATCAGATCCTTAAGAATTTAATCAAATTTTTTGGTCTATGTTTCCAGGATGACAAAGATTTTGGTTGCACTCCAACTTACATGCAGTGACCACGCCACTATGGAAAACACACACTTCAGAAATGCCTACAAAGCTTGCCATTTGTTTTTCAGTGCTCCAGCTAACACAGCAGATAGACTTGCTCATAACTCGTGCAGCACCAACCAGTGTTGTGTGTTCCAGAAGAGGCAGAAACCAGCTGCATTACCTGATGGAAATAAACCTTGTTTCTGTCCTTGCAAAAATAAAGGAACTAAACAATTTCACTGATACATTCAAAGCTCTGACCCTACAATTCCTACCAATAATAAAATGATGAGGCAAAAGAAACAAAAACTAGTCTCATTTCTGGTTTAATGCAGGCAACCATCAACTCTGACATACAAATCCATGCAGTGCTGAACAAACATAAGACTGACTTCCTGAACAGCTTTAAAAATCTTGTTTCCTGGTATATTTTTACCCAAGTCTGATACAACAGACTGTTGTTTAAGGCAACAGACTCCTGTGTAGCAAAAACAGACCTAACACCCTGATTAACCTCATGCTTTGAACAGCAAGGACCAGCTGTATTTAGCACTGACTGTTAAGAAACCCTTTATAACTGAAAAAAAAATCTGCTTTGGCTTATTGGACAGGCAATGCTGCTGTTCTAGTTTGTACAAAATAATTCTCTGTGTTGGGCTGAATATACACATAGACTGCCTGATTACCCAGTCTCAGATGAAGAAAGGTGCCTTCATGATGAGGTGGGGTTTCATTGTGTCTATTTAATGTGCTGATGTCTTCATCTGTTGGGGGCAGAAGGACTCTCCATCTAGTTAGCTTTGAAGAATTCCTTTGGCCTGCAAGAGTAACAAGTGGCATAATTAAGCCTCCTGCTTTTGGTTGAGCCAAGCTGGAACTGTCCTAGCACCAAGTGGAATGAGTAGACCTTATGCTTTCTCTCCTCATCTTAGGGCTGGGCCAGAAACCACAGTACTTACCTGCTTTATGGCTCAGGTGCAGCATTGTCCAAGAAGCTGTAGGTGTATAGAGAAGTACCAGATGCACATCCATCTTCTACACTGAAAGAGTGGTCAAGTGCATAGACAAAAATCCATGGAATAGCCATCTCTTCCAGGCAGAAAGGAAACACGCAGAGTAGTGCACAGAACCTGGCCTTTGAAATAGAGTCTTCATCACAGAAATGGGACGGCATGTAACAGAAGGGTATATAGAAGTCAGCTTACTAGTAACACACATAGAAACCAAACAGCATCTGTAAAAAAAAGATTATTTAATGAGATTTTCTGATTTCTAAACAATATTACTCTATGAGTATGCAGCACAGAGACAATTTCTGTAAGGGTCAGTCATGGGTTACTGTATTCCAGGGTAGCATTTTGCTCTAAGAAATATACATCTGTTAGACTTGAGAGCATCTCAGAGTCATGAAACTGTTCTGTGGTATGGAATGGCTCAGCTTTCCTTCACAGTATATGGTGACATACTTGTGTGCTTAGAAGACTCAGCAGTGTTTCAGTCAGAATTGTTCCAAAGAACCCATGCAACTGCAGCCAAATACCTTTACTATTCAGGTGTCACAGGCAGAGGGTTTAAGTTATGAATACTCAGGAACATCAAGACCAGATGCTGTTTTGTGGCAGGTGACAAAACTTCATAAAGTTTGTCAAGAGCCTCATGTGAGTTTTGATCTGAACCTGTCTTTAATGTAAAAACAAAGATTGGGGAAGGCCTACGCTTCCCATCGCAACCTGCCTTTTCAATTGCATGTGTCCCTTCAGTCTACTGCAACATGAGACGTCTTCATGCAGTGTCATTTGTACATTTACCTAACGGAGTGATGTTCCTGTTCAGCTCCATGAAATGAGGTGATTTCCATTCCTTTCCTGTATGTATGTTCCACCTGTATTTGAATGTAAGAGTCAGGGTGTGTCGGAGCCACCTGCTTGAAAACAAATTTCAGGAATTACTCATCCAAATCACAAGTGGCAAGGATGTGGCTGATGGTAAGCATGCAACTGCAAAGGAGATGCCAGGCCTATACAAAGGAAGTCACATATACCACCTCCTATAGTATGAAATATACGGAAAGGACAAGAAGTTACCAGCATTACTTCATGCAAGGAAATGACGAACCCCAACTAGAGATAGCAAAGCTTTGAGCTCTGCTTTTTTTGGGGGGGCGGTGGGTAGCACTAGCAAAGCAACATATGGGATCCCCGTAGGTGAGGAAGCCCATAGTACAGGAGGCTGATCCTTGGAACGATATGTGTAGTCATCCAGGGATTAACAGCCTTGATCCTGTGAAATGTAAAGCATGTGGGGTTCTCAGTAGCTTCAGGGAACAAAAATTTTGCAGTGTCTCAGCTTTGCAGCTTTCATAGCCCGCTATCTGCCATCAGCATCACTCAGGAATGCTGTCCCCAGCCATGACTGCAGCACAGACATGCCACCTCCCCAGAAAATCACTTCTCTGACAAAAACTCTGAGCATAACTGTGCTGTACCAGGGCCACGGTTAGCTACATAACATTTCCCTTTGTAGACCTGGTTTGCATGTAGGAGATTATTTCCATTTGGATTGTTTCAACTCCAACCAACTCTCCCGCTATTAAATTTAAACCAGCTTTCTTAATCGCTGATACTCACACCTGTTTACCTGCTACCACCCGTATTGTTGGCAACTGCATCTGTTTCCATAGATATAGTAGGCCTGGGTAAGGCACATTTCAGTGCCTGCAAGCACTTACCATGTTTTCAGCAGCAGATGTGAGTCCTTCCAAAGGCTGGGGCCAGGGCCTGAGTAACTATAAGATCATGCGAGCAAATACAAAGGAAGGTGGATGTGATGGAGTTTCCTTCCTGCCATCCCATTTATGATACAAATATATTGGTTTCCCTAGACAAGCTCAAAGTATTCCACAAACACAGAGGGCAAACAGAACAGAATCACATACTTGTGAGAACAAGGGGCTGAAAGATGACAAGGACATGGTATTTTGTTAGGTCTTGGAGGGAAGAAATGGCAGCAAGGAGAAATTTTAAGAGGAGAGATGTAAGGGCTACCAGTTATCTGTACCTATCCCAGCTAAATTTTAAAATTAGTGGAAATATCACTTACATTCTGATCTGTCATGCAGAACTGAAGTGAATCCACCCAACTCAAGCAATTTACACCAGTGACCAGTATACTAATCAGACTCAGACCCATGTAAAGCAGTATTAGAGAGACTAAAATACATAATCCAAACTAATAATCCAATAGCAAACCTGATCAAATGCCCACTCTCAGATGTGGAAAAGCTCAAAAAAATTTTTAATTGGGCAGTCAATTATCCTTATAAGTTATCTTTGACGAAGACCTGACTGCAGACTGTGAGTAGAATTAGCAAGGCAGCTATACAATGGGACAAAACCACTACCTGACATGGTGCCTTTTATATCTGCTTCTCACAGTTTTAAGATGATAAGCACATCACCAGACAAAGACATATCCAGAGGTCCTCAGAGAGGTGGTAAAGAAAAAACAACATAGGACTAGAAAGAAGACCAAAATCACGGCTATAAACATGCTACACAGTGAAAACAGAGGATGTCAAGAATACGACCAGTTTCCAAGGTGCTTACAAAACCATACTGTATTAAAACAAGATTTCAAAAGGTGGCACATTAATAGCAGTCCTTGTGCTACAGGCATTTATACTTGGTGACCAACTCCTGCTGCCTGCCCAAATAAAGTGCGGAAGATGCTTACGAAACGAAGAGTGTGGTACAACTTCAGTAGCCACTTTGCAGTTCCATTAGCTCTTCTGGACCCTAAACAGCCAACAAACCAGTCAGTAAAATGACATTTCAAAACCAGATCAACTTTGCATGGATAATTCAAATGAGGAAACTGACTGATGCTTCACTGACTGTACCTATTTGAATGCCAAATAATACAACAATAAAAACACAACAAACTAACACAACTGAGCAGATCTGAGGACACTGGGAAAGCAAAAATATCACAAATCATCACCAAAGACTCAACAATAGGACACTGATGCACAATGACCCTTCTACAGGGTGTTATTTGAGTGTTTAATGATTAAATTAGTTAGGAAAAAAAGCTTTTTGTTTAATGAAATTTTACACTTCAGAAGAGATGGTTTTCCTTCCTGCTCCAAGGTGGGGAATATGCACTTCTAGCTAACTGTAGGCTGGGCTATCTTCCCGTTGAGATCTGGCATCCCACTGTTTCTCTGGTTATTTGAATCACTTGGAACTTCATTCGATCAGACTTATGGAAAGTATCAGCAAAGATGAGGTTGCAGTTATGTCTTTGCAGACTTTTGAGAAATACAGGAAGCTACACCGTATTTACTATCCAGACAAGAGAGTAATTGGCAGTCAAAAAAGCACCCAGGACTGCAGGATAGCATTGGCCTGAGCACACCTGGCAGTTTCGTACGCTATCAGGCAGCGCAGCGTGCTTCGGGACGTGCCCGGACAGGCAAGCCATGAGGCAGCCCTATTGACAAGAGGCAACAGAGCAGAGAGCGTGCCGAGTTCCCAGCCGCTCCCCAGACAGCTCTGCTCGTGTTAGCTTACACTACCTGTCCTGGTGGAGTGCAAGAATCTTTTTGGTCTTCCTGGAAAGCACTGGGAAATTCCAGTATCCTGGTTAATAACTTCCTGAAAAAAAACACAGACTGGAAAAACCAAACACTTTGTGCAAGGCATCAGAGAGAAATAGTGGCTATTTGACCTTTCGGTCTATGTACTGCTAGAGCCAAAGTGTGTATTAAAGTAGAAGTAAATAGAAAGGATTATTTTTGCTAGATTAATCAGAGCAGTAAGAATCTAAAATGAAGCCCAAGCAAGCTGGAGGTCTGCTTAAAATAAGCAGTAAAGAAAATAACTTGTATCAAAATGTTTTTTAAAAAATATTTTTAATTAACACAAATGTATCATTTTACAAATCACAAGTTCAGTATTAGCGATGTGGTTAGCAAAAGAGAAAGCTACACTTTTCAGCTCCCCAACAGAAGACCAGTGCTAATTTTTCTTTCCCGTTAAAACAATATATCATTATATGGGAAATGGTACTCCAGTTTTATAAACCCCAAATGTCAACTTGTCCAAAAGACATTACACTTGAGGAAAACCTCACTATTTTTCTTGTCATGACATGGATTTGTCATTCTAGAAACCTGGAACATAGCTATTTTGAAAAAGGAATTTTTTAGACCTACTTACTGGGCTTGGTTCTAGACTCCACTGGAAGCCTACTGTACTGTCTTGGAAATTGCTGCAAAAACTAGAATGGTCACTTGTCTGCCAACATGGAAGATCTCTTCTGGAAGAGTATCTTCAGGTAGATACTGTTGCCACTATTTTTTAGCATTGGGATTCTCCAAGGGGTCTAAATACCACATTTCCCAACACCCCTCACCCCCAAATACTAGCTATTCAGAAAGAGAAATGTATCTGAAGTTTCCAAAGTTGCAACTGAAGAAACAAACCTTGAGAAAGTTATCAGTAGCCCTAATTTAAACCTAAGAATCATGAGTGTGCCCACCCAGAAAATGAATAAAAATAAAAACATAGCTAGTTCATGCTGAATGTTTGCACAGAACATTAAGGCTTGAGATGAAAAATGCACAGAACACTTATCTTACAATGAGCTTCATTTGACAACACCATCAGGGAAAGGAGTAGGAAAAAACAAAGAAGAAAAAAAAAGCTTTTTATAAAGCAAAAAAGGAGGCAAACCGTGCCTTCCTGACAGCTGGCTGCATCAGTGGCATTAAGTACAGAAAGGAGCCAGGTATTATTCAGGAGACAGCAGTGGCAGGCCTGGTAGGAGATCAGTAGTCAGCACAGGAAATGCTTTTTGAAAAAATCCTAATTATGGTCCTTCTCTCCCAATCTATCCTGTGCTGCACTGTAATTACATGAACAAAGCTGAAAAACAGGCCTTTTCTCAAGAAAGAAGTTGTGATACAGACACATGAGAGCAAAATCCAAAACGTGTTTACAGACAGTGGAAGCAGTGCCCACAGTGTCTAGGCTAGGAGAGGAGACAAACAAAAACAGACAAATGAAGATGCAGCAAGAAGAATACAGAGACATCCTGTATCTCTTTCTCCATGGTAGCCACTTCTGCCTTTTTAGACATTTTTTGAAACCATGCATAGCTCATTTTTTCCTTCTAAGTCAGAGGAAACAGAAGGGGCAGAGGCATGAAAGGAAGAATACGAGTCACTCCATCACTGCATAAGCATATCTTCTGGTGCCCACAGAAGCCTAAATACACTGCAGTCAATGCATTTATTTAAGCCTATCTTTTATTACATATAACTAAGTCTAGTGATTTCCTGGATTCTAACGGATTTCAGTCTTGGGACAAAGCAAAACTACTTCACTAAGAACTAATAACTATTTTGATCTGTTATGTGATCAGGACGTTCAACAGAGCTGCAGAGCACTACCACTGGATGGCATGGACCATCTTTGCTGGTGCAAGGAGTGGAAAGGGCAGCGTCTTCCAATATCAGCATTTTCCTTCCCTAAAATTCAAACTACAAGCACAAGCAGCATTAATCCACCTTTGAGAATGGAAAAGACCTGCTGACAGAAAAACCTGAGAAATGACAGATGTCTTCTGTGTTGTCAAGTACTTAGAAGAAACTCACTTGCATACAATTAAGATAAAAATATTTCTGGTGATAACCTCATCAGGAGTTTCACTGAATCCTCTTTCCACACCAGAGTTATCTTACCATAGAAAACTCTGCTCTGTTGCTTCTCCAAGATCCAGATTTCTTTTCCAGTGGATTCTTGTATATCTGCAGGAGGAGTGCGCACCCCAGACTATCAGGGAAAGTACCCACCTCATGTTGGGCCACCAGGCAGGATGCTTGGACCCAAACAGACAGGCACATGCCATATAAGTCATGGGGTGAAGACCCTATTATCGATGTGAAAGAATACCACAGGACTTAAAGATCCACAAGAATAAAGTATGGAGGACCTTCGTGTTACACAAACCCTCCATAGCATCCCTCTTCAAAGCTGTATCAGAACCTGGAGGGCATAGCGCAAGCTGTGTCATCTCAGGGCCCCATCCAGACATCACCCCTCACACTCCTAAGTTCACATCTGTAGGACATCATATATATGAGACTTAGGCAGTTTCCTAGCAGCTATCATACATTTTCAAATTGCCCCAAGGTTTCCATTCTACAAGGCTTACAAAGGGTCAATCCAGATTTTTGCATCTTGCCAGTCTCAGAAAGTTTCACAGAGCCCCAGTCCCCATTTCCCACTCCTAGCAACGCTGCTTCTGTGTCTGGCTTCACCTGCGATAATTGGTCTCCAAAGGACAAAAAATGGCAGTAACTTGCGCTGGGTTGCAAGGTGTGGGAGTGGAGGAAATTAACACCAACTCTTTTTTCCATCCCAGTGAATAATGTGATTACTGGGGAGGCAGAGGAGGAGGGGAGAAGGGCTGAGCCTTACATCAGCTGTGAGACGGGGTTTTATCTTTTTCTTTTTCCCTTTTAAAACAAACAGGTGGGGAGACCGTTAAATTCATGGCCTCTACCACACAAACATACATCATAGCAGTTTTTGCCAATAAAAGAGTTAAATAATGTGTTATTTAAATCATCAGCACTCTTGTGTAAAAAAAAAATAAAGAAACCCCTCTAGGGAAAAAGGCGGCAGCAGCATAACCCCAAGTGATGCCAGGATGTTGAAACTGGACATTCTGCACATTAGCCACACAGTTCAATAAAATGGCAGAACTGAACTAGTCAGTTATAATGCATTCTTTTTTCAGTTATCAAATAATTACCACTTCCACATCATTTTCTTTTGCGTCTCACCAGTTGAGGTGTAAACAACCTTTCCTATGATGCTGCTGCTTATTCCAGGTTAGGATATGCCTGCACAGAGGCATGCTTTTCTTATGAGAACTACTTGAGAAGACAGAGACATCAAGGTAGCATCTTATTTTCTTGACGGCATGATGCAGCAGGCATATGACTGCATGGGATCAGCTTTGCTATTTGGTGTAGGGGGGGAAGCTACAGTACCGCATCAAGCCTTCAAGCTTTTGAAAGAAGCTAGACCTGTTGTCTTAACTTGTCTTTAGTATCCTCATACCAGTATTTAGGGTAATGCACTGGGCACTTCCGTCCTGAAAAGTTTTTATTCTAAGAGCAGCCACAGTCAACAGATAGCAAACGTTAAGATAGTAAGTGCTGCTTGAAACCTCACCATCATCTAGTGATTTTGGAGATATTTCACAGGGACCAGGCTGCAACACGGAGATGCAAAACCCTCTAAACACAAATGTTCAGGTTACTATTTCCTGAAGGGAAAAAAGGGGAAGGCATTAATTTCATGAAAGTTCTCTTTCTTGTGAATCACTCACCAAAACTGCTCCCAAACATTTATGGTCAGTCCTGCCCTTGCTTGCAATGGGATTTGATTCAAGACCTTTTTCATTTCCAGCCATTTCTTTTCACACATTACACCCAAACCACTGCCAGTGAGTGAACATGTGCAAACACCAGTCTTTGGCTGAAGCTGGTGTTGCATAGCCTGTAGGCTTTTACTCTGTGCTTAGAGTTCAGCCCATGCAAGTATCAATTAAATAAACTATTCCAGTACTCTCACTATTCAGGATAACTTTTTATTTCTACACATAATGAAAGATCTGTTCACAAATGTGGATTATTTAAGGTTATAGTTTTGGTCATTTCTTATAAGCATTATCTTGTTTCCCAGAATACAAGTGGGTCTTTCGAGTGTATTTTCCCTTCTGCCTTAATTAGATTTGAGCAGGCACATAAACAAGGATAACAATTGGCTCCAAAACAATCACTATTAATACTACAACAGTTCTGAAACTCTAGAAATTCTGTAGCCAGGAAAGAAATAGGGATGTTAGAGTAGCACAAATCAGTTCATATACCAGGCTAGATACAGAGCCTGTTTTCATCTGATTTTTCCTTAACTTGCCAAGTTAATAAAGCAGATGGTACAAGCAAATTCCACAGAACTATGCTTATAGCAAACTTTGTAAGCATCTGGTCTTGGGGGCAGGGAAATCAAACCCAGAAAAATCTGGGAAAAGACCAAACAGAAAAAAACGTAAGGGAGAAAAGCCATTAACAACTAACTCTGAAGGGAAGGAGGTTTGTGTCCAGATTTTGTTGATTAAAACAACACGGTTAAAGCCAGTATTTAGTGTTTATAACTTCTAAAAATGCTTCATTTGATTTGCTGAAGCCAACAGTTTGGGGCTGATAAAATTACGGGCATTTCAGTCTAGTTTCTGAAAAAAAAAATCTCATCCGATGCTGCATATTTCTGGAACATTTTCTAGAAACATACATTCAGTTCTTCATTAATTTGATGACATCCATGGAGCCCAACCCTTAAGTTCTCAAAACATCATTCATATTTATAGTTGAGATTAGAAAGGGTTGCCTTAAAACTGCTATTTTTCCTGCAGGAAGATATGATTAAAACTTAACGTTTTCAAAGAGTTGCTTGTGTACTGTAGTGGGATGACTGTTAGCAGCTACTGAAACATCTACCTCTCTCACTGTCATTGGTAGACCTTAAACCATGGGTCCGTACTGGAATCAGTACTCTTTAATATCTTCATCAATGACATAGTGGAATCGAGTGCACCCTCAGCATGTTTGCAGATGACACCAAGCTGAGTGGTGTGGTTGACACACCTGAGGGACAGGATGCCATTCAGATGGACCTGAACAAGCTCGACAAGCGGGCCTGTGTGAATCTCATGAGGTTCAACAAAGGACAGGTGCAGGGTCCTGCACCTGGGTCATGGCAACCCC
>NW_010513305.1:0-3088 GCF_000687285.1 Phaethon lepturus
CTGCCCGCGGCCTGGGCTCGGCCGTGCCCGCCTGGAGGGGGCCGAGGTGCTGAACCTCCCCCTGAGCCTGGTTGTCCGGCCTGCCCCACCCATGGGTCGCCGTGGGTCCAGTCCGCTCCCGCTGCAGGGACGCCCCGTTCCCCTGCAAGGCATTCACGCCGTCTGCTTTGCATTCCTTCAGGCACATGACCTGGGGCTGGTGTGGGGACCCCAGATGCCCGCACCGCTCTCTGTGTGGTTTTGGAGAGGGACAACCAGTTGCCCCACGCCAGCATTGTGAGTACCCCCCGCCTCAGCATCCCTGCGGCACCTACCACATGAAAACCTGCCCTGCGGTCAGGGTCTGTGTAGGACACTATGTTAGCACCAGTGATAATGGGAGTTTTTCCCCAGCGAAACCCCGTCCCCTGTTACTCTCCCTCAGCAGCAGCAGTGGCTTTGCATCTCCTTTTCAATTTATTTTTATAAGGAAGGAGGGAGAGAGAGAGAGTCACATCCTAATCTGGCAAAATGTCAGGGAGTGATTCAGAGAAGAGGCGAGCAGCAGAGAGAGGCAGCCCACACAGGAGAGTTGTTTCTGATTTCCAAATGTCAGCATGTCCTTTAATTAAATGCTGATTAACAGGGGACGTGCTCCCTTGCGCTGGAACTGGGGCTGCCGCTAGTAACATCGCGCTCCGCAGAGAGCCTGGGCGATGCCACCAGCCTGCTGGCACCCATGGGATGAGCCTGGCACGCTGGAGAGGTGGGAGAGCCATGAGAGCTGGCCCTGCCTGAGGTTTGCACCACACTGAGGGCACCAAAAGGTGCTGGTTCAGCTGCTGCACAGCTTGGTCATGGCAAGGCAAGCCTCCTGCGCCCAGGTCCCCACTGTCTTGTTTAGCCTCTGAGCTGGAATTGTGCCTGGGATTTTTTGTCTCCAAGTGGAAGTTGTGTTGGATCTAGTTCAGTGAGACTGGATGCAAACCCTGATGTGGATGTTCTTACTTTAGTTTGAGCAGCTCTTTTCTTCCTCAGCTTCTGTCTGTTCCCTGTACACTTAAGCTAGGCTGCAAAAATGCTATTGCATTTGGGATCTCCGAAAACAACCTATGTACCTAGTAAGGTCCCTAAGCATTATCAGTTACAATACTTCTCTTTGACCTCTCAAGCATGCCTTGTCTTTGAAGTCAGTGGGAGAGTTATCCTTGAGGCTAGGAGGGCTGGGCTGTGCTCTGGGCTGTGTCTGCCCTGGGTGGGGGCAAACCCTCACTGACCCTGGAAGTGGAGAGCGGCACTGTGCAGAGATAGCCAGGCTGGATGGTGGCCAGCTGCTTCGGTCCTGGCTACCACCCAGCTGCCTCTGCCTGATGCTGTCCCCAAGCACCGGGGCCAATTCTTTTCCCACAGTGTGGGAAGGGGTGGCATGTGGGATGGGGCAGGTAAGTCTGGGCAGTGCTGTGCCTTGCTGCATGCTCCCACAGCCTGGCCTGGCCTGGGGAGCTTTGCATGGGACCTTGCTATGTGCGGACCCTCCTGGTGCACTTCACTATGTGCCCTGGGACGGGTGGTTGCCCAAGCCCAAAGCTCTGCTCTGGCTTTCGGGATGGCCCAGCTGCAGGTTTTGTTCTGGGCATTATAGGGTTGGGGCAGCCTCACTCCAGGAACAGCAGGTTTATCAAGACAAAAGAGACACATTCTGCTCTGCACTGCTTGCACCTGACTGACCGTAGAAGTGTTCCTGAGTGTACAAAAGCTCTCTAGACTGCACAGAAACTTTTACCTTGGGCACCCTCCTTCAAAGACCTGTGTCACGCGGCATGCATGGAGCCACTCACACAAGCAAATCCTGCCAAGGAGGTTACAGGGCTGAAGTCACGCGCCAGACAAGGCTAAATCTGAAGAAATAGTCTATAATTAAAATCATGCTTTTCAGTGCCAGAGCTGAGAGAAAAAGCTTTTCACGCTTCTCTTCCTGTCTCTGCAGCCACAACTGCTCTGCACATCCCTCCCAGCGCCTGCAGAAAGTCTTTCCTCCCTTTCTGTGTCACCTCCCAACAGTCGGTAGGGCCACAGGCGTGGGCTTGGGTGGCCAGTGGCTCTGGGTGCCACGTTGCCCCATACCCCATGCAATGTGCAACTTGCAGCAACAAGTGTTTGCTCTCTGGACTCCCACAGCGACGCTGCCTATTCCCAAGCGCCACCTGACGGCATCATCTCCAGAAAGGATTTGTTAGACAATATTGATACCGGCACAGCCACAGGAACCAGCTCCAGCACCAGGGAAGGTGGAAAAGCCCTGGTCTTGGCACCCTGCCCCGTGGACCAGCTGCTCCTCTTCTTCTCAAGATCACAAAAGTTCTTCCAAGCTACCCAGGAGGCAGGCAGATCCTGCTAGCCCTGGTTGGGGGATCCCCACAACTCCCCCTTTTTTAATTCTCCTTGATGTTCCTGAGAAAACAGCTCTGTGTTTATAAACGTGAGACCGAATTACACAGCGATCCTGGGGGCAGCAAGCCCTGAACACCTCCCACACGGCAATGGGAGAGAAGTCACTTTCTTCTACCGCCAGACAAGGGATTTTGCCACACCGCTGTCACCTCCACCTCGCTCTGCCTCCCCAGAGAGGTGCCACCCAAGCATTTGTTGGGGACCCTTCAGCTGCCATAGCCAAGCTGCAGGTCGGACACCTTCCCAGCCAAAAGGAGAGGGTGTCCCCACACCCAGCAAACAACGGCCCTGGCCTGCACGACCAGCAATAGTGCATCGAAGAGGCATCCTTCAGTCAGGCATCTCTTCCTCCCCTTTCCCCAAACCAGTGCCTGTTCAGGGCCTTATGTGAGATGAACGCAGTGCTGGCTCAGGGTGCTCTTTGAGGAGGACCCCGGGAGGGGGTCTAACTCTGCCGATGTCCCTGCTTCACTATCTCGCCCCCCTCCCATTCCCTCCCTCTCCTGGGACTGCTGGGCGCCTGATGCTTGTCGGGGGAAAGGCACCTGTTTGGGTGAGCCCCTGGCTGCATCCTGAGCGGCCGCGTGCCGAGCAGGGCAGTGCCTGGCTCCCCAAGAACGGTTCTTACCAGCCAGGATCCCTGCTCAGCGTCTGGCAC
>NW_010513305.1:3304-4705 GCF_000687285.1 Phaethon lepturus
GGTGGCGGTGGTGGGAAGGGGGGATGAATCATTTCGAGGGAGACAGATTTCCATATTCCCCCTGCTGGAAAATTAAAGTCTGCTCTGAGTTTGCATCCCAAATGTGATTGCTTTCGGATCCCTGCCTTGGAAGGCACGTACCTCTCTCAGCAGCCGGCCCTGCCGGGATCAGTGTCCATGCTGTCTACCTGTCAGCAGGCTCTTCCTTCTGTTCACGCTGAGCATCATATTTTCTTTGAACACCGAGGTAGTTAAAAGCCGCAACTTAAGGACTCGAGGGGGGGTGGAGGTGGACGGACTCACTGAGCATGAAAAGCAGCTATTGGCTCTGCCTCCCCGGCTGCTCTGCCCCTGGGTTTGGCTGAACATGTGTCATCCTTCCCCTGGGTTCCCCTTATTTCCCCGTCACTGTCCTTCCCCGCTCGGTGCCCGGAAGGCGGGGGAAGAAGGCGAGCTATTGCCGGGTTATGAAGCCCACCGCGGCAGCGCACGTCGCACCTGCCCCCTCACGGGGCCGCTCAGGCAGATGCAAACGCCGCTCGAGACGCCCCGCTCCCTCCCCGTGCCGTGCAGCATATGGCGCGTGATTTTTAATTTCCTCGGGACGGCGGTTCGTATGGCGACTGGCAGGTTTCTCATCTCACTTTAGCAGGCCTTTGAGTAACCCCCGGTAGATCCTTATGTGCCAACTGTCTGCATGGGCTGAACAAAGCACTTCCTGATTCCACTGCTCCCTATTTCCTCCTCATTAATGGGGAGCTCTTCGTTTGAGCCCCAGCCAGGACGGCAAGATCAGCGTCCTGCCTTTAAAGCTGCCTCTCCCCACTTTATGGCAGGTGAGAGCTGTTGCTGGCGAGAGGAGCCCAGCTATAATCCTTTTTCAAACCGTGCCTACCTGTTACATGTCATCCCCATGCAGGACCGATCTTGCCAAGTGAAATAGCTGAACATTTAAATCAGTGGCAATGCGAGAATCTAGCTTTTCTGCAGGGCTGCTCTCCCAGGCTTTCTGCAAACACAGGTGGAATCGCTGAGTTTCACTCGGATCCTGCCGGGAAAGTTTCCTAGCCACTTTTCTTGCAAAATTTGAAGCCCTTAATAACATGAGAAATTAGTCCACCCCTTTGACAAATCGCTGCGTGATTACAAGGAGCTGTACTATGTCTCTTGGGTAACAGACACCATTTCCAACAACATATAGTGTACTTGCAGATCAGCCGCAGGTTTGTTCACTCTTCTGCATTAATTACCCATTCCTCATGGGACTAGCTTTCAGTCTGCAGACTGTTCAAACTGAGACTGGGTCAGGGATGGTGTGTTTGAGCACAGGCAACGAGCAGCCTGGTTGTCTCTTCTGCTGAAAGGTTTCTAATTTGTGCAGCGTTGGCTGTGACAGCAGGA
>NW_010513305.1:4736-14680 GCF_000687285.1 Phaethon lepturus
TCTCGTATCAGCAAGGCCCTGCCTACCGCTTCTGCGTGTGGTCCTGCACACGGAGAGCAGGGAGCCCCTCGCCTGGGGGCTTGTGGTTGATGAGTGATTTTGGAGAAGCAGCTGCTGCCTTGGTGAGGATGTGCGCACGCTTGCCACCTCTAACCCAGCTCTCCCGTCTCGCTGCAGCATCGCCATGGCACGCTGGTCCTCTCGTTGGTCTTAGAAGGAACAACCACGTTGTGTTTTGCACATAAGGAGCATGGCAAATGGATTTGCCATCTACATGGACTCTGTTTTTTAAACAAAAGCAAAAACTACTAAAAATGTAATCACTTTATCGCTGCTGCTGAGTCTCACTCATGCCTAGCGAACACTGAATCAGTCACCTTTGTTCAGGCAAAGAGGGGATCATTAGGACAGCAGATGCCATTGGGGAAATCCTTCTATTTGTTTTGTTCTTCAGTAGACCCCAAAGCTGCCAGAGCATCCTGTTAGCTGAGTGGGAACTAAAGACTTTGATATTTGTTTGATGCACAGGATGAAGATTTTGGCAGCACCTCTGGACCTGGGACACTGCTTCCTGGAGTTAAAGACCTTGGTGCCCTGGCTAGAGGCAAACCTCCAAGAACAGGTAAAACTGCTGACAAACGGGCATTTCTGATGCTGCTGGTGAGAGGCAGATCACATTAGCACAGCACTTGGATGACAAGTATAGTGAGTTCCTGCAAAATTGCAGTGTAGTGCAAGAAATCTGATACTCATGCGATCGGTAATATGGTTAGAGTGTGTTTGCTGCTGGACAGGCAAAGATGAGCAATGCATCCCTACCTGCATGAGTTTTACAGCCTTGCAAGCTACAGGAAAGTTGCAGCTCAGCTGTAGTTAATGTTGAGAAAGCTGTTTCTAAAAGAGTGGTTACATCCTCTAAAATACACATATTGAGTTAGATTTCTACAGCACTCGCTGAGCTCCACAGAGGGCAGAAATGAGGGGTAGTTGTCCATCCTTGGGGATATTTCAGAGAGATACAGCTGCCCTAAACCACAGTGTTCTTACAGAGGCTCACCGGGTTCCTGTAGCAGCAGCATGTGGGGGGAAGCACTGCCAGGTTTTTTAAGTATTTTTCCAAAATCCACCCACTAGCGGGCAGCAGGACGAGAGGCTGTTCATGGGAGAAAGGCGATACCACCTGAGAATTGCAGGAGAGGGATCGTTTGTCTTAAAAACCTTTAATGTGAAGTGTAACAGTTGTGGCCCAGAAGAAAACTGCGGATGTTTCATCCTGGTCCTGTGCAATAACCAGCCGAAACGTCTGTGTCCTAGCAGGAAATCTGCATGCAAGATGATGTTTTTTTCCTGGAGCATTAAAGCCCAGGTAGCTCCCACAGTGGAGCAGAAGTGACCTGCCCAGCGTTTCAGATGGTGTTGGTGGCAGGAGCGAGATGGGGACCCACACAGGGGTGTGATCCCCCACCCTGCAGCGTTTCCCACGGGCCAGGGAAGATTGCATGGTGAAGCCCTGAATGTCGCAAGGTGCCCGGCACTTACCACTGTGCGCTCGAGGCTTTCCCACTCCTTCCCCACCCCACCTGCCTGTGCGTGCAGATTTTGGAGGGGAACCAGGAGTGGTGACCCCCAGCAGAACGGGTTCAGCAGCTCCGGCACCCCGGGTTGAGCTTCTGCAAGCACTTGTGTGCCTGCGTGTGTGCACATGTGGGCTGGGAGGACGGTGTTTTAACAGACCATGGGCTGCTGTAACTCCTCCTCAGCCCTGCAGCAGCAAAGCAGCCCTGGAGAAGTCTGTGCTTATCCTGTAGGATACACCAGTGCTGGTCGCTGCGTGCTGGGAAGCCTGGACTCTGCTGCCAGCTCCCTGGCTGGGGTGTGCATCGCTGACAGGGTGCTCTGCGCTGCCGGCAGCACCCAAGCAGTGCCAGGGCTGAGCGGAGGAGGTACTGGGTACCCCAGTTCAGCCTGGGTGAAGGCAACAGAGCGAGCAGAAAGGATGGCATGACCTTGTTTCTCTCTGGCGTAGCCGGGTTGCGGTGGGTGCAGCCTGGCATTTCCCAGACAGTAATTTCTTCAGAGGGCCACGAGGTGGAAGCATTTTCCAAAAACTCCTGCGATGACCTCGGAGCGTGGGGCAGCCTGCCTCTGACTTGAGCCAGGGGGACAGGACAGCCAAGGAGCTGAGGGGTGGCTGTGTCATGGAAAAAAGAGCTGAGAAAGGATCAAGTAGGGGCACAGGTCCCAATGGTAAAAGCCCCTTCTCCAGGAAAAGGCTCCTGCAACTATCCATTACGTCAGCTGCCTACTACCCAGGGAAAAACGTCTTGTATTTTGCACCTCAGAGGCAGAAATGCAGGAGCACACACTGCAGAGGGCCATGCACCATGCTCTGGACCCCCCATACTTGCCCCATACAGATGGCCTGCCCCATAGTCATTTGTGTTTAGCTTCTGGACGCCAGACATCCTGGAGAGATCACCAGGTTCCTCTTTTTCCTCCTCTAAACAGAACTCCTGGACACTTGTCTTTGGGGCAGCTCTGTGCAGCCCACTCCCTACTCCCTTTCACAGGAGGGCCGACATAGGTATCCACATGCCGGTCCTGCGGCTCAGAGCCAGCAAGTCCAACCAGCATCCCCCTGGCTGTGAGCCTCGCTTCCTCTCTGTTTCCCACCCCACAGAGGCAGCACGGACAGGACCTGCCTCTGCCTGCTTGGCAGGCCCGGTTCTTTCAAGGTGGGCTCGGCAGTGGCCAGGTAACACAGCCGGGAGCAGGGCTTGCCGCGTGGCACAGCGTCACGCTCAGCCCTTGTTCATCATGTTTGACATGGGCTTGGGGTGCTGAGTCACGGCCGATCAGCTGTGCCTTATCTAGCCCAGTGAGCAGACAGCTGCTCCGTCCCGCTCAGCCCTCCCGGCCGGGCAGGGATCACCGGCATGCTGCTGAACGCCAGGCACCAGCCAGCCGGGAGGTTGTCTCAGCGCATGGGAGACACTGGCTGGTGCTTTCCCAGCCAGGAAAGCACAGCTGCTGTCACCGAGGGTCTGGCACAAAGCAGGTTGGGGACAGAGCCCCCATAATTGTCATTCCTTATGGCCATCACTCTATGCAACAACACTCCGCTCTCTTGCAAAACCTCAGTGCGTATGCCGAAAGCATACTTTTCCCTGAAATATTTTATAAGCGAGGCATGGAGAGGATAAAGGACAGCAGCAGTGAAAAGGCACTGAGATTTGCCTCTGTTGTGGAGGGCTCCTGTTTGGTGCTGTGGTCTGCCACATGATCCCATTGACCTTGGGCAAGTCCCTTCACCTCTTCTCCACTTGTGACACTGGAGTTGGATGTTTCCTTGTTAGCTGCTGGTACAGAGGGGTTAAATAAGGTGAAAAACAAAAACAGGGAGGAGATCATATATACAGGCAGCTAAATGAGTACTACACTCCTTTGACAGATGATCCCAGTCAGGGGGTGCTTGGCTTCCAGATGTTTGGGGCAGGGACTACAAGCAGCACCAGCTTCTAGGTAGGACCCACATTCCTTGGCTGGCCCTGCTCTACCCCCAGCTCCAGAGCAGAGAAGTAGTTTGGTCCAGCATCCCTGTATGTGACAGAATAAATGAGCAAAGTCCAGCTTGGTATGCAAAAATGCCTTGACATTTAGCCTTCCCTTGTGTTTGTTTAATAAGTAAACAGCTAAAAATAAGTTGGCTATACCCAAGGGGCTTTTGAGTAGCAGTAAACCAAGAGAGCAAAGGCTGTATGCTGGGTAACAGAACTGGTATTTTCCTCTCACTCTCAGTTCTACATCAAAGTAGTTTTATGGACTTTATTTATTCCTGACTTGAATCAGCATGAGCACAAGGAGAGTCAGCCTCAGCATCTGCAAATGCAGACCTCTTCTGTGGTGCTAATTGAATTAATCTGTGAGACAACAAGAGAGCAGATTTATCCAGAGCAGTCCTGCCTTAAACCTGTATTTCACTTTTTTTTTTTTCTCGAAAGTACCTTACTTAGTCAAAAGCAGTGGCATCAGTGTCTGTCCTACAGGAACGCCTGTGCTGGCAGATGGTGGGTTAGTGCTGGATCTCTTCAAGGCACGGCACAGGGAAGGGGGGAGCAAAGTGCAGAACCGGGGCTGCTCTGATTTCTGAAACCTCCCAGGGGTTGTGCTGGCCATGAGCCCTTAAGGGGTCATGCATGTACCAACCCATACACCACGTCCAGCCCGCTCCACCTGGCAGAGCTTGCATGAGAGGCGATGTGGGGTCCTTTGAAGTCCTGCTACGAGGTCTCTTGGATGCTGCTGGAGCCCAGAGAGAGGTGGTGTCTTTGCCTGCATTGCAGGGCTTTAAATGACCGAGTGCAGCCTCCAGTCCTAGGGCATCCTGATCTGGTTCAGAGTGTCTGAAGCACCATGACTGGATGAGCCTCCAGAGTCCTTTTTCTGAGCTTCAGGATTTGGAAAGGCTTCTGGTCAAGTTATTTGGTACAGAGGGATGGAACGACCTCATGCTTTATCCCAGAGCTAGAAATTACTGCAAAGACAGTGTTTCCTGACAACTACAAGCAGAGCATCAACAGTCCTGGGAGCCCTTTGGTGACGGTGGGGATGGGATGCCGAGGTGAGGAGCCCTGGCTCCCAAGCATGCTGTACAGCCACCGGGGATTTCACTCTGCTGTGGAGGCTCAGCGCTCAGAAAACTAGACCAACCGAGGGCAGGATCAGGCTGAGACCCATGGAGCAGGCTGGGCTGTGTCTGTCCCATCCACAGAGCACTCAGCATCTGTCAGAATGAATCCTGAGCCTCTTCCAGCCAGGAGAAGTTGGCAAGAAAGTTTCTCTGCTCTGCAGCCTGTCAGGGAAGATGATTTCAGGCTGTGTTTATAGCAGGTGTGCAGCATGTGAGCAGAAGAGATTCAACACACCATTAGAACACTTACTGGCTGGGGAATTACAGCACTAATGAAATAATAGGTGCATTCAGCAAGGAAGAGGCTTGTGCTGTAGATCCTCCCCAGAGACAGCCTTGCAGGGAGCTGCCTGCCACCAGCCCACTGATGGTTTACTCCTGGGCAGATGTCTCGGCACCAGTTAAAGCAAGTTCTGGGCTGCACCCTGAAAGCCCTTCCCCGGTGGGGGAAGGCAGCCCATCTCCCCTCCCTGCACAGCCTGGAGCAGGACCTGTGCTGTGCCTGCACAGTGCTCTGTGATAC
Organism: Phaethon lepturus; assembly: GCF_000687285.1. Lineage (NCBI taxonomy): Eukaryota > Metazoa > Chordata > Aves > Phaethontiformes > Phaethontidae > Phaethon > Phaethon lepturus. The sequence goes on from NW_010513305.1 coordinate 9,950, forward strand.
CCCTGGGGTGCCGGGTTGTCCCTGGACTGCACGCTGTCCTGCAAGGCTTTGCCACTGAGTCTCACCTTCAGGAATTTCTCTCTGCCCATTATAACCTTTGCTGCTGATGCACGTATGTTTGCTAGCTGGGAAGGAGGGAGCAAGGTCCTTGTCTGCCCTGCCTGCGCCAGCCAGTTTTGTTTTCGCCCAGGGGAGAAGCAGCACAGAGTTGTGTGCAAGTGTTTATTGTGGAGGCAGAAGGCTGGAGCAGTGTTGCCTACCAGTGCAGGTTTCCATAAAGCCTGCTGGGACGAAGACAGGAGCTGACACTGAGGTGCAGGACCTGCAGGAGCTCACACAGCCCCTCGGGGCAGGAAGGAAGAGGGACCCCAGTGGCGCTGCCACCAGTGACTCCTCCTGCGGTGTTCGTGGCTGCTCTCCCAGCAGCCCTCAGCACCCAGCTGGGAGTCTTTTGGGGATGCTGTCACTGCAGCACCCTGCGCCGGCAGCTCCCCCTCTGATCACAGGAGCTATTATCCTCCTGACTTGCCTAAGAGGGAAGGACTTGCTCACAGCAAGTAGCAGCTGTGTATGAGATTTTCCTCTTTTCAGCTAACTCTGCTGCCATCTGCTCCAATTCCCTAATTATAACAGCAGAGGTGGGGGATGTCAGACTGGTTAGCAGGCGGTGTGGGGTGAACAGCAGCTCCAGCAGCCTCGACAGACCCGTGTGGGCCAGAGTGGCTCCCAGACACCGCAAGCTCGGCTGGCACAAGCGCCGGCATATGCGTGAAGGTGGGACTGCGCCCACTCCACTCCTAGTTAAGCCAAGCATCTTTCTTGGGCATATCCCTACCATTGCTGCCCTCTTGGGGATGCTTTGCTCTGTGTCCCACTGTGCATGTGTCCAGCACTGCAGTTCATGCCCTTTCTTGGCTCTCTCTTTTGGAAATGTTCTCGTATTTATCATCCTTCTAATGCCCGCTGAAGTTTCTGCCTGCATCAGTGTTTTGGGAAGCCAAAGCTGGGTTGGATTCCTCATTTGGGCTGAAAATAGCTAACAGACTGTGAGGCAAGCAGCAAATCCTGGCTTAGCATCCTGAGGCTGTCATAGTCAGCAGTGAGGGAGTCCCTTTCTGGTGCCACCCAAGCTGTTCTTGCTGAATAATGCCAGCCTGCTGCTGTGGCTCCTCCATTTCCATCCATCCACCGCTGTGGCCAAAGGCTCAGAAGAGTCCTCATCATTCTCCAGCCAGACCTCCTGCACTGCCTAGGCCAAAGGATCGCATTCTGCTAAGAGAGGTCTTACTGGTTTGGGCTGGAAAACCCTGTCTGATGCTCTGTTCTTAGTCTCTCGGTATTTCTTGTACTGCTGGTCTCAGTCCAAGTCGGGACTCCTGCTTTCTGTCGACAGGAAAGCACCAGACACTTTGCTGGTGTTTCTGGTGCAAGCTGGCAAAGAGAAGCATCTGGTCTGTTAGGTTTGCCCAGGCACATTCCCCTACAGTAGTTTAACCCCGGTGCTCCTTGCTCCCAAGAGGAAGCAGAGATTTAAGCCCCTGGTGCACTTACTCACCTCTTTCCAGTAGAGAGGACTGACTGTTCAGTCTACAAGCTCACCCCATGAACTGCCTTGGAAAGGGGAAGCTTGTCAGTGAGTCAGTGGGAGAGAAATGGATTGTTCTCTGAAAAAATAACTTATCTCCTCCTCACACTTGCTTCACACAAGGTGATGAGGGACAAGGTCTGCTCACAGGAGCAAACTCCTTTGGGGATGGCGTTCGGTTACTTTTGAACGGCAGCACTGGCACCTGGGCTCCTCTCTGCAGAGCTGAGATGCTTTAACCCCTGTGAAGCAACTGCTAACCACCCCGGAAACCTCCAAGCAGAGCAGTTTTGCTCAGTTTCTCCAGGTCCCACAGCTGAGTGAAGATCAGTGTTGTCAGGGAGTGTCAGCCCGGGTTCTGCATGCCCACCTTACCTTTGCATTGAGGCTTCCTCTCTCTGCTGTGTAACAGGGAGGAGGGTGCATGCAGCCCTAAGTGAAATGCCAAAACCAAAGGCCAAACTCACCTTCCAGTGACACCACTGGCAGGGCAATGGATGCTTTTATTCCTGAGCTACTTGCCTGGGGAGAAGTTTTGGTATCTGTTGTACTCTGTGCATTTTTCTGGCTTTGCCCATCATGCTGCTGGAGTTTTGCACACTTACAGTAGGATCGTGGAAGAAATACTTTGTGCATAATTTTTACTTTTTTATAATTTGGCAGTTTCTGGTTGCTAAGTGCATGAATCCCTGGTGTGGATTGGTGGATCTGTTGTTATGGTGATGCTCCATGGGAAAAATTAAGAGGAGATGCTGCTGGATTCACCAGTTTGCAATTGGCCTAATGGTTGCCATAGTCAGCCATGTTTTGGCCAACTGTACTTTGTAGATGGCGACTTTATTTTGCATGCAGCACGTTGATTTATGCAGTGATTTACACTGAATTTAGTTTCAGGGTGATTGGTGTTCACAGGGGGGCAGTTCTTGGGTGGGACAAGAGTAGGTTGCAGTTCATCTGGGCTCACTTACCAATGTTGTTTGAAATCTGCAGTGGGACCTTGAGGAACTCCCTCAGTTCTGGGAACAAGCACTAGTCTGCGTTAACAAGGGTACCTGAACTTGTCTCCATTTCTCCTGCTGCTCAGTTCACCTGCCTGTAAAATGGGAATAATAATATTCCTTTCATCTTGCCCATTTACACTTCCAGAGTTGGTGGAGTTGCAGATGCCCAACAGAGGTGTAACTTGTGGGGGTGCTGTTCAATGGGGTGACCTACAGCCACTGCACCCCTTGTTAGCACCATGAACAGTCACAGGCACATGCTGAGCCTTGTGATACAGCAGCCACCCTCCCAACGACAGCAGCGGGTGCATTTGGCCTCTCCAGCACTTGGTATGAGCAGATCCTGACATGCCAGGCTGGGTAGTTAAGCGTGGGGCCCATTTGCCATTTTTCCTTGACTTAGCAGCCAGCCTTTAAACTAAAGCACTCCGACTGTTGCTGAAATGCAGTGCTGGTCCCTGGGCAATGATTTCCACATGCCTGCGTGTGCACAAGGGAGAACTGTCCACGGGCAGGGGAGGCATTGAACACATTTTCTTTCCATGACTCGGTGCCTGCATTACTATTGAATGTAAGGGCAGCGGGGAAGTGAACTGCTGCCTGGATGCAGTGACTGTAAAATATTCCCTGCAGACCTACACACAGCTGCTTGCCTTGGAGCAGCACACATGCATGCCCATGTGAGCTTAGCAGTGGAGAAAACGTGCCTGTGAGCTGCTGGGGATCTGGAGGGATCTGCAAATCTGACACTGCTCAGTGTGGCAGGGGAATGAGGCCGGAGGAGCTGCAGGAAGAAAACAGGTGAAACCCCCCTGGAGCTGACCTGTGTTTCCTCGAGAAGTCAAACACATTCACATTGCTGCCATTTCTCTAATGCTCCAGTCTAGGCTGTCAGGTTTACTATATGTCCTATTTTTACTGGGATTGCCAGGACTCGTGTGAGAGCACTGGGTTGCAGATTGGAGCTCCAGAGCTCTCTCTAGGGAGACAGTGATGCCTACTGTGTAGACCACTGTCCAGAGGCTGTATCTTTCTTAACTGGCTCTTACTGGGCCTGGCACTTCATTCCTTAGTGCGTTTTGACATCTCTGCTCCATTTGGCTCACTGCTAAGCACATCCAAATGACTCTCATGCAGGCTTTGACTTCAGCCCCCCCAGCCTGGAGACCATGTAGGTGAGCTCCTGCGTCTGTGCAAGGGCATATGCAGTGGGACAGGCGGGCAGGGCTGCCCCCCAGCCTGGAGAGGGGTATTAAATGGGGGCTAGCAGCTTACAGCAAAAATGATGTGTTCTTACACCTGCCTACAAAGGACACTTTGAACCATGATGACAGAGGACAGGCTGCTCCCTTCCACTTTCATGCCTTTTGAGACCGCTATCACCTCTGCCCAGCTTTTTGCCTTCACAGCTAAACAGCCTGAACTGCCTTGGTCCCCTCCTAAGGCAGGGCTGCCAGCCCTCCGGCTGTCCCCCCGACGTGCCTTGGGCACTCTCCCTCCTCTCTCCCAAAGCTGGCGCCTGGGGCTGGATGGAGTGTCCCCACCGGGGCCCCACCACGTGAGGGAGAAATGGGAGGATTTAATGTGTCTGGCCAGGAGCCAGGCAGGGAGCATGCCTGGGGCAGGGCGCAATTTTACAAGACAGGCATTGCTTGGGCTCTCGCTCTGTGTTGGCCGATGCACCATTCCTGTAGCTCCGTCTTTGGGCAGGTTTGGACAGGAGCAAGGGGTGCACAGCAGAGTCTCACACCCTGTGCTAACCCTTGTGTCGGCCGTGGGGATGGGACTGCTCTCCCCACTGCCCCGAGGCTCTGCTGACCCCTCGGCATCCCGCAGTCCCTCTCTCATCTCTGCAGTGGTGTTTACTGACAAGGACGGTTGTGGAGAGGAACAGCCCCAGTAAACCCCTTGGGTCTGTGATTAAAATGCTGCTCAGGATGCTGCAGCCTTCCCGGCTGCTCCTGAAAACCACTCCAGCCTGCATGCCGCTTGCAGCCTGTGAAACAGAGGCAATATTTTCCCCCTGCCTAGCAAAGGGGCCCAGCTCAGCAGCTCTGGCTGGCGTGTTTCTGGGGGTGGCTTTTCGGGAGGGGTGAAGAGGGTGTGGCATCTCCTGGTGTACAGCCGGAATAGGGTTGCCTTTCC
>NW_010513305.1:14711-17729 GCF_000687285.1 Phaethon lepturus
AGGAAGTCCTAGGACTGTGCCAATGGCGTGAGCAGCTCATCCGAGTTAGAGGCATCACAGCCCTGCTTGGTTACAGCATCCAGCCAGCCGTGCCCCTTCGGACAGAGGCAGACACGAGCGTGCAAGTCTCTGTCAGGCATGACTCTCCGCTTGCTGCAGCCCCCTCTCCTGCACACCTCCCCCTTCTTTCCTCTCTTCAGCCAAACACCCAGCTGGGCTGAGGTGCTGTTTGCAGGAAGGTGACAGCAGACGGGCCCAGGGTGAGGAAGCACAGCCTGTGTGTCTTCAAAAGATGCAATTTATATCAAAAGGCAGAACAGCTGTGGGCTGCAACTCAGCACTCCCCTGGCTGCACCAGGCAAGGGACACCCTAGGAATTGCATAACTGCAGGAGGAAGACAAGGATTTGCTGAGCAAAGTCCCCCCAGCATGAGCTGAGATGATCACAACCATAGACTTACACAAAATCTTGTAGTTTCCCAGCCAGACCCATTTTTTAATGAAATACTCCTAACTACAATGAGCCCATTTTCATACCTGATTTCCCGCGGAACTCCATGGGGCTATGTGATTTCACTGTGACAATACAAAAGGGAAAAAACAACCCCAGAACCCGAAGTAATTTCAGAAAAATCTCACAAAAAGCAAGCACGCCTGCCTTTTGCTCAGCCATTAAGTTGGCATGTTTGAAAAACACCCTGCAGGCACTGCCTTGCAAATGCACTGCTCCGTATTGCAGAGGCATCCGCTGATGGGTGCCAAGTTCAACACCAGCGACCTCAGCCCATGTTGTCCTTCACAGAGCACACATTAAGGGACAGTTTGCTTTGGGCTATAATGGGTGGAACGGACCTATCCCCATTACACAGTGTAGAGTCTCAGTACCACGTCAGTCTGCCAGGCAGATGGACTGTGTTCTTGTCCCACACGCTGGTGAACATCCATCACACCGTAATGCAGCTCCTCTCCCATCCAGTCTTTGAACACGCATGCCTAGGACTCCCTGCTGGCTGCAGCAGCTGGGTGCTCTCCCTCTCCACACCCCCCTCCCAAAGCCATCCCTGTCAGGCTTTCAGCAATCCCTTCCTTGGCATGTTGATTAGTGTAATTTATGTTTATGAGGGATGTTATGCACCAATAAGCAGCTTGTGTGACACAGCCACTGAGCTCGTGTCTCTGTCCACTAATCGCTTATAATATTCTTGCCCCTTGCAACGTCGCTTTTTGTCTTCGAGCTGGTTTCTCTGTCCATCTCCAGTTTGGGGTGTTCCTCTCCCTAAGTAGCTGTGGCTTTTTCTGTGGATGTCCTTTGCTTTCTGTTTTAAAATGGACTTAGAGTGCCAGGTGGTCTCATAGCTGTGGTATGGAGTATGTGGCAGCAGTTGTTACGCCGAGGGCTGCAGCGTGCTGGGAATGGCACATAAGTGTTCAAGACATCTCACCCCCTGGAGACATCTCCCCTTTAAATAGAGGGAATGGGTGAGGATGGAAATCAGAGGCATGCCAGAGCCTGGCCAGACTGCTGGGCGGTGGAAAACGTACCAGTTTCTGCAGCCAGTGGCATAAAGGGAGCGTGATGGCTAACGTCACACGGAGCGGCCGCTGACTTTGCAGCCCACATGACCAGGTACTCATTGACCAAGGGTTAAGGGAGGCCAGCCGCTCACGCGACCAGAGAGCCAGTCTGCACATCATGCCTCTTGGGTCTTATCCTTTGCTGCTCCTTCCCAAGCCCTGCAGAGCAAAGGATGCAAATCTCCATGATGCAGGTGAGAAACAAGCTGCTTGCCCTGGGTCACAGACAACTGGGTCTTACGCCTGCTGCAAAGTCATCACGCCCCAACTGGGGCAATGTGCCTCAAGCTTGAACTCCACGTCTGCTTCTGGAGGGGCAGTTCCAGTTCAGAGCCCGTTCGTTCAGCCCTGTGTGCTCAGACGAGTCTTAGCCCACGTGCTTACTAGATGAGTTGACTGAAGAGCTGGTGTCCAATGTTTTACTCCACTCACAGAGCAGAGAAGTATTACTAAGGGCTTCAGGTCTTGGCTAGGTGTTGCCATGGGGCAGGCTAAAGTGAACAAAAAAAATGGAGCCTGGTGAAACATCCCTTTCCTCCACGGGGGCTCAGCTTTTTCAATTCTGCAATGCCATCTGTGAACCACTTCCCTGTTCCTCGAAGTGTCTCCCAGCAAACTTGATAGTTCTAATATAAGAAATGAGAGTCAGCAAGTGTCCCAAGACTCCCACGTTCAAAAAAGGAAAAGGGAAAAAGGAGTTCTGTCAGCAGCAGAACTAAGGAAGCCTGCATTTGTGTCTTCTGGACAGTCATCTTTGTGGAATCTCAGATGTCTGGAAAAGAGAACACCCTATATACTTCCCTGTGATAGGATTTCCCTCCAGAGAGCCTGTGCTCCCTTTCCTCCTCCTCATCAGGTCTGCTGTGTCCTCTGGGTTCCCGCTCCCCATTCTCTGTTTCTTCCCTGCATAGGTGTCCTGCTGGCATCCTTCTGCCTTCCCCTGCCACATTCAACCTCCTGCACATCCTCTAGGTTTAGGCATAGTACCCACTAATTACAAAAACTCTACTGACAGACAGGATGGTCTGTAGAGGGAAGATGAAGATTTATATAGCTGGGGATATAAGAAATTAATTAGTTTCAGACAGACGATGTTGGCACCTCCAGTCAGCCTGATTTATTTCCATGGCTGGTCTATTTTTGGCAAACTGAGAATGTTTGGCTAAATATAAGGTAATAAATAGCTGGGAATGGACGGTGAAGCTGCTGCTAAATACATAACCCCACTGGAGTGACAGAGGCTGAAATTTCCAAGGCTGCCCAGGGCACACAAGCAGCCCACGGTCCCTGCCGGGTCCCGAGCGTGCCCCCGATTTCAGGGGCTGCCCTCGCTCACGTGCATCTGCCGAGAGCCTCAAGGACGAGTAGGAAGAGCTACAGGAGGGAACTCCCCTGACCCGCGTGCCGAGGCTGGGATCCGTGTCTGTCTGTCTGTCTGTCTGT
>NW_010513306.1:0-570 GCF_000687285.1 Phaethon lepturus
GGCAGCGTGGGGCCCACGCCGCGAGGCCGCGAGGTGACCGGTCTTCAACGTCAGCCTTCGGCAGAGGGGACCCTGACGGCAAGAAGAGGTGGCCAAAGGCCTCAGGAGTGGTCGCGCGTCAGCACGGTCTGGCTTTTCCCACCGTGCTCCCCACGCCGGGCTGGCAGAGCCCGCCCCGGGGCAGCGTGGGGCCCACGCCGCGAGGCCGCGAGGTGACCGGTCTTCAACGTCAGCCTTCGGCAGAGGGGACCCTGACGGCAAGAAGAGGTGGCCAAAGGCCTCAGGAGTGGTCGCGCGTCAGCACGGTCTGGCTTTTCCCACCGTGCTCCCCACGCCGGGCTGGCAGAGCCCGCCCCGGCGCCCGCCGAAGCGAGTTACTTCCGCGCCACACGGGGAAACCTGGATCCCAGCTCATTCGCATTTTGCGGAGAGGCGACGAGCTTTACGGAGCTCATCGGCGTGCTCGCTGCGTCCCTGCGACGCAAACGAGGAATAATGTAACAGCGACGTGGAAAAAGCGCATGCGGCATGGGAGGGGGTCGTGTGAATGCTGGTTGTGGGAGTCTGGGT
>NW_010513307.1:0-18326 GCF_000687285.1 Phaethon lepturus
GGCTTCAGCGGGTCGGGTCGGGTCACCCCCGGGAGCAAACCAGGCGCCGGGCCCGAGGGTATCCGCTGCCGATTAGTTTTTCTACAGGCGTTTGGTAAAAAGCGAGCGGACAATTTTCTCCGTTAGCGAAACGGCCGCGGGATACAGACTGCTTTTTCTCACGGCAGGCACGCACGCTTTGAGCTACACGCTGCCTGTAATATGTTCCACGAAGCAAAGGTCGCAGATAAGAGCCATAAAAAAAGCGTGAAATTTAAAAGACTGCAGTTCGGCATCCCATTACCCCGTACACAGGAAAATCTGGAACTGGATTCTCATTAGAAAAGATGCGAGGCATTTGTAGCTGGAGATAATTTTCCACACGTGGTCAGGATGATTAAAGCGATATCATCTGCATCCCGACTGAAGTACAAACTACAGCTTCGCTCAGTTACATATTGTTTGCATTCCTGGCTGTGAACCGTTTCTAGAAAGGCACCATCAAAAATACCGTACAGTCACCTTCCATGCCTTCGGACGCCTGTCTTACAGAGCCAATACCTCTTCAGACCTATTCCACGTCCTGTGCCTGCTGATTATATAGAATACCTCTTTTAGACCATAATGCTTATTAGTTTTTCCAGGTGCACATGTATAGGTCTCTACAGGATCCAGTGTCGTCCCCTGTTTAGCAAAGCCCTAGTGATGTTCCTTGCCCAACTTAAGCAGATGTCACAACTCAGAGATTGTAATACACACAAGATACGATAATTCCTCATGTGTTGCAAGGCTAATGTGAGAATTTTCTTAGAAAAGTGAGCTTATTGATAAGTTTTGAGGCTTCTGCTTTGCTTCAGAAATAGTACAATATTTTCAGATCATGACCAGACTAGCTGTGAATATTCAGGCACATCACAGAAGCAATGTTGGCTCAAACTTTACTGCCTTCATGGGTAAGAGGCGGGTCAAATGAAAATGGTGTCTCGGAAAAGTGAAATAACTTGAACATGGTCATGCCGTAGTGGCACAGCCGTGGAGAGGGGACAGATTATCCAATCTCTAATTCGGTGCTCTTTTTGTTAGAAGCCGATGCCTGCAAGCACTGTTACACATGTGTCTCAGTCTTCAATGTTTTTAGTCTTTCGGGATTAAACCACCAAGATACCTGTTACTGAGAAGAAATGTCGTGTGTGTTACACACACACACACAGAGCAAGCCATGGAGTAGGGCTGCTTTATGACAGCTGCTCTGTTTGTCTGCTATGTCACTTAGGGAACAGGTTTCAGAAATGGGACACTCATATCTATTTTATTTCTAGATATTCACCTAATAAATCTTTTTGAAGTTTTGTTACACAACTGACATTTCAGACGGATTCCTACAGCAAAGTGCTTGTGTCTTTCATTGTTGTGCTCCAGTCCTATGGGTTGGGTTTTTTAATAGGACATAGTGTGCACGTATAAAAGACACTTGGATCTCTCTTTAGGCAGTGTACAGACATGTTAAGAGGCCAGTGACTTGTAGACTGAAAAAATACATTTATTTTGTAATCGCAGAGATCTTCTGTGAATGTGATTCTGCAGACTTGGTAACCCTGTGGCTCTCCTTTACTTAATGACAGTACCTGGCTGGCTCTTGAAACCTGAGCCTGGGTCCAAGCTGTATGAATCTTTACTGTCCTGGTTACCTACATGTCATTTGCCCTTTTATAGGTCTCAACACAGCTATGTGAATTACCTAGTGATGGCTACAACTGACAAGCTCAGAAGAGATAAGAGACACGTAGAGTTCTTTTAGGAAAACTACAATACGCCACATTCAGACATTTCACGTCCAGTGTAAAGACCAGAAGAGCATAGGAAATTTGGAGTGCAAAATTACCGTTGCTGGGTTTTCAATTCTGAACACAACCATAGTTTGATTTTAACATAAGCAATGGCATCTTCTCACTTAATAGATACGCTGTCCTATGCATTCTAAACTACGTGTTTCTTCATAGTAGTTCCTATATCTTGTCATTTCCCTAGGCCCAGCAAAGGTTAGAAAACCTAAAAATACCAAGCTGTTTAGACAATAAGATCCAAAAAATGACACAGCAACAAACCACCAAGGGCAAGAGGAAGGCACAAATCCTGGAAAGAAGCCAAGCTTGAGTGCACAAAACAGATTCTTACTCCATTCCTACTCAACTTCTAATTGAAGCTGATAGCACCATGCTGGCAAAACAGCCAACCAACCAAAACCCAACCAAGTAACAACAAAAAATTTGCCTGGTAGGAACGGTACAAAAATCCTTAAGCAGTTTAAAGGTAATAAAGTATGTGCTTATCTGTACATGCAGCCTCCCTGATTTAATGGTGTATTCTATTGTTAGAGAGTAAGTCCAGCCTACCAGCTTGTCCGCTTCCTTCTCCCACAGTTCTTCTTGGTTGTCCTGTCCATCTTCATCTGCTGTTTGCCTTCCTGGTAGGAGCTCAGGCACATCTGTGGTTTGGAACAAGGAAGAAGATCAATAATGACTGAAGGAAACGAAGTACAGCAGGAAAGAGTAAAAAAATGCTTCTAAAACAAGCCAAAACATATTTTTCATTTTAAATGCAGGCCCAAATTTGTCATAATACATCGAACTGCATCTGCTGGGAATGCACAGGGAACATGCAGATTCACATGTGCTATAAATAGAGATTTGTATAACAAGTTGCAGAATAATGTAATAAACTGCATTTTTCATCTGTCTGACAGCTCTGCCTGAAATCTGGCCACTAATCCATTTAAACTTGAACTTTATAGATTCTTCCAAACTATCCTGGACAACTGCTTTTTAACCTGTCAAGAATAAAGTTTCTTTCTGAGGCTCTGAATGACGATGTTCTGAATGAGTGAAATATCTTTTCCACCACTCCCAGCATTATCAATATTAACGATTCTGTCAGCAGGATTCCCATTTGCTCTTTTATAGCTCTAGGACTCTGCTGTGTTAACAGTATTATAATTTGTTTTTGTCAGTTAAGTAAACCCATATGCCTCTAATACAAACAAGGAACAGATTTATTGAGAAAATGGTGCTATTTTTAAACATTTTTCTGACTAATTTGCGGCCAGTTAGTGATGTCATCTACTTTGAATGTTAGAAAATCACAATGCTCCAAACCACTAAACTCTTGCTTTGTATACTATTCTGAGAAGAAAAAAAAAAAAAAAAAGAAAAGCTTAAGAAACTTATATTTTTCACATGCAAAACATGTGGCTAAAATGTTTCAGGTTATGAAACAACAGCCCATACACTTGGGAAGAGCGTGTACGGCATTTTCCCTTTAAGTTACCGACAAAAATGTCATTTTCAATGTGTCACCTATTTTCTTTCCAAGAACAGGCTTGGTAACAAAAACAGGCTGACAAGGAAAAAAGCAATCATAAGACAGTGTAATCAAGCTACAGAGTCCAGTGTTCAGTCTCGCGTTCTCACTAAATAGCTTCCCCTCTCTCCTGGACTGTCCACCTCAAGTCTTGCTCCTTCTCTTCCTGAGCATGAAAGGTTCAAGCTGGAGTGATTTGCTGGATTTTACAGTTTTCAGTCTCTTCCATCAAAAAGCTGATGTTCCAGCAGGTGTTCCTGTGACAACCGGCCGCAGCTCCCTGAAGCTAAAGCAAGTGGAGCGTTGGGTGGAGTCAGCAGCTCTCTGGTGGCTACTGGAGTCCTCCAGTTACACCAGTTACATTGCAGTTCTGCTGGAGTAGGGATCTTGCTTAGTGCCGCAGACATCCCACGTGCCTGCTGACTGCTTGGTTTCAGCAAAAAAAAGGGAAGATTTTCCTCTACTGTGTAGAGATTCAAGTTCTCCTCTAGGTCTAACTCTCAAGAAGAAAATCTGGTCCCGATATTCTCTTGTTAAATTTTTTTTCCCCCTGATTTAGGTATTGAGTCATTTGAAACAAACAAATCTAAGCGATATTATTTGGGCCTCTGATGATCAGATATTTTAACAATCTTAGGAAGCATTAGTCTGGGTCAAAGTAAACCGTATCAGAAATGCTAGGAAGATTCCCTTGTCAGTAGACAACGATAAACTTCAGAGAGCCATTAACAGTGCTCTCATGAAGTAATAAATATTTAAAATCAATGTGTAACAGCTGTATTCCAACAGTATCTCTACATCACAGCTTTACATCTGTTCTTTCTTCTCTTTCGGGAAAAAAAAAAGGAAAAAAAAATTAAAAATGAAACCTTATGCTAATAAAAGTGTATAACCCACCTCCTGACTTTAGATATGTAGAAGCCAATTCTTCTTTCATTTATATCACTTCTATTTTGGTAAAGCTTCTACATATTTGAGTTGAGTTGATCCCAATTTCCTTTGGTTGGCAGGGAAAAATCAAACCTACAAACTCCAGCCAAAACATGACCTACTGCATGGTTTAGAGCAGGCTCCTAGTCAATTGTCACTGAAGAAACGGCAATATATGTTAGCATTTACACTTCCAAATAGGTCAAAAAATAGCTGTGACTATTGCTAATATGCTGGGGAGCTGCACATGTATTTGTTATGAGATTGATTTTTCTTCCGCAGCATCTGGTTCTGTCCATAATTTCCAACATGATTTTTTCCCCTGGGTGGAAGCACATTTAAATTGACAAATGACAACATTAAAATACTTGATTCAAGACTCCAAATAGCATTAAATTACAATGAAGTTGTGGCAGATTTACACTGGTGAAAGAAAGAGGGGAAAATCATGTCATACATATTCATAGAAAAGATTAATTTATGTGGAGCTGACTCTTTACCTGGAGATGGGTAGTTTTCTAGCTCTATTTTCCGCATTTCAAACAATTCTGTGGCTGTCTGTTTCCTTTGCTTTCTGATGAGCAGAGAGACGGTAGCGTTGCATCTGTAAGGAAAAATATAACGTGATGGATAAAATCAGCTTAGCACACACTTCTCTAAGACTATTTGATATGAGAGACACAATACCCACTTCAGCTGTTGTTCACTTCAAACGAGGGCTTATAAAAAGCATTTGGAGGCGGAGGTGAGCGGCAGCTTTCTGAAGAAATGTGTTTGACTTCTGGTTTTGCTCTTTGTTCGTGAACCAAACTTGAGGAGGGACACACGCCCTTGTTTTGACCAGGATGTCATTCCTGTTGGCATCTCGGTATCTTGATCTATCTAAATTTCTATGCTGAAAAAGACTTCCCCTTCCCTGCCCAGCTTTCTCTTCGCCCTTTGGTCTTGAGGTTCAAAGTCAAAGTTTACGCTTGAGTCAAAGCGGAGAATTCGACTATCAAATCCTATATCCTAGGCCAGGAATACAGGATATATACAGGTCTTTTTTCGTCTGATCTCTGCCTAAGAACACATTTTAAATGAGAAACCTCTGGAAGATGCAAAAGCCACTTGACTGAGCAGCTGTAGCATATAAAGAGCTGAAAAGCACACAGGCTAGGGAGGCTTTATCCTGTAAAGCGCTGAGAGCTTTGACCCAGACTCCGTAAAGTCCTAATCACACAACTAACTGTACAAGCGCTAGTAAGGCACTCTGAAGTTAGTAGTTTGGAGTTAATTGCCAACTTGTCAATTTTGAAGACAGTTATGTGATAAGAGCTTTGCTGACGCGTGACCAGGTTGCTGAACGCCTTTCAGGACTGAGTCTCAGAAGCATATGAAATGGACTGAAACAACTTACACTCTCCAAAAGATGAGAAATGTAAAAGATAACCATGAGAAAACACCAAAAAAAAAGTACTATGTTGCTTGTATCCTAACTTTTTTTTTTTAAAGAGGTGATACTAATAATATTCGTACATACAACTTTGTTCTCTCACATATGGTTCTCAGCCTTGCCACATCCCTTCTTGTTTTAGCAAATAAAACAACCTTTCTTTCTATTTTAAATTTGTTTAAGAACCCCCACAATTCTGAAAAGCAGTGGTGTACTGGGGATGAAATAGGACAAAAGGAAGAGATTAAATAAAATTCGTAAAAATCACCCATGTCCTTCACTTTCATTCCCCTGGAGTCCAGTTTTACTCTTCAGTTTGAATTCTCATCACTTCTCTGCTGTGTGAAAATATAACTGGAACTGGAGAGAAAACTGCTGTAAAGTAAAAAAGTAGCGGAGAATAACATCCTTGAAAATATGAGCCGACCCAGTCACTTGCCTAATACCTGCCACTCTGCCTTGACTTTTAGAGGATATTTCTTTATGCCCATGCTTCCTGGAACATTTATTTTTGTAGTGGGGGAAAGCGGTTCCTAAATATACTGTTATTAATCAGAAGTTTAATTTATCGCTGGTGAAACGAAACCCAGGAGTCGTCAAAACGAGAGCATCTGGTCACTGCGTTCTCTTTCCAGCCACGAGATGGCAAACTAGCTTTTAACATGCAATAAAATCACAGCCCCTCTGGTTTTTAAGGCGCTTAGCAAAACACATGCACAAATTCTAAGTGTACAGGCTTTACGATCTCCTCTTAGCAGCAGTGGTTTTAGAGAGCACAGGGCAGTACGCTGAGAACGCCGGCTGTGTCGGAGAGGGAAAATGACAAAGGTCTGAAAGATCTAGGTACGTCTACGCACATTTTTATCCATAGGTGGTCATGAGTAGGGAGGGCAGCTCCCAGGAAGACGCAGGCCTGCAGTGTGAGCGCTTCGCTGGGAACTGGAGGCTCTTGCTGGCATTCCTTTCGTGGTCACTAGAACGCCTACCCTGTGGCTGTACGCCTTCCAGCTAGCTGCAAACTGGCTCGTGGCACTGCCGTGATGCCTGCAGAGCGGCATGTCTGGCCACTTGGACATCCACCTAGCTTCAGATGGATTTTTCAACCTGTATTCACAGAATCACAGAGTGGTGGGGGTTGGAAGGGACCTCTGAAGATCACCCGGTCCAACCCCCCTGCCAAGGCAGGATCACCCAGGGCAGGTTGCACAGGAACGCGTCCCGTCGGGTTTGGAAGGTCTCCAGAGAAGGAGACTCCAAAACGTCTCTGGGCAGCCTGTTCCGGTGCTCCGTCACCCTCACGGCAAAGAAGTTTTTTCTCACGTTGAGGTGGAATTTGCTGTGCCCATGGCCCCTCGTCCTACCACTGGGCACCTCATGTCGAGGTATCGAAACTCATGTTGCAACAGCTACACATCTGGAGCTATTCCTCCTCTACCGTACACAATTCTGGCACAAACTACCGTCACCACAATAGAGACATGCCCACTACCCTTGACAGTCCCCTCCACTTGTTCAACAAGTTCTCTGAAAACGTGGTTTTGGCTTTATTCTTTTCGTCCCTGCACTGTAAGTACCACTTCTGTCCTTCACCATCAAAAAAAACCCTCCCGTCTCTATTGTAATAGCTTAAGTGCTACTTCAAGATCCACTTTGCTTCTTGTCCTATGGTTCTTGAAGCTCGCCAAATTATAATCGCATTTTTATACCTTGCACCTCCCCATTTCCCTCTGTTTCGCCATCATTTCTTTAACAATATTCAGTTCTTCCTAAGGATTATGTGCAACAAACTGCTCATTACACCAGGACAAATCACTAGTCCCTGAAGGCTTACACTGATTTAACGATGTAAAAATTGACTCAGTGCCACCGTAATTAGTGAACATGTGAAAACTCAACAGGGGCAAACTGCTCACAGTAATGTGAACAGCATATTATACAAAAACAAGCTGTATTTCAAATCTCTTTTATAGAAGTAATTGAATTTAGAGATCCAATTTTATGAAGAAAACACATTTAAGTATGAACATTTGCCTTGTTATATAACTGAAATTAAGATTGCTGCTGCTGCACTTATGTCAGCAAATTTTTGGCCTCTTTCCTCTCTAATCCCATGCCAGGAGTTAAGAACAGGCTGCAAGCTTTTAAAAAACAAGCATGTTTTGCGAGCTGTTTGCAATTGGGGGGGGAAATACAAAATGAGAGGCAACCCTGTGTTTGAACCTGCAGCTAAATGCTTGGACTCGTCTTTGATCTATCAGACCCAGCAGTTCAAAGGCAAGAAGAAATCTGTTAAAAGTCCATTATCTGCTGCCACCAGGTGGCATCGAGATGTCCCCATTCCCCATCGGCAGGACATGGGCCTCGCCCCCCCAGTCAGAAAGTTCACCTTTGCAATTTCCTCTCCAGTTCTTATGAATTTAAGGGGGAGGAGGGAAAATCACCGCAATGGGTGATGAAGACAGCACCCTAAACAACTCCAGGTTGCCCGAGCCGTATGCAGAAAAAGGGACATTCGCGGCGTTTTCTACTAGTTTCGTAGGACGGTGTGCCACTGCATAATGAAACAATTATTAAACATATAAAACAAAGGAGTTCTGTTAAAGGACATAAGAACAAGGAAGCCACGTCAAAGAAAAATTAACCCTATATTCTAAGGGCTTCTTGTGAAAGAAAAAATACTCTTAATTTGAATTCAGGACTTGCTGACCTTCAAATTCAGTGAAGCAGTCCTTTCCTTTCTAATTGATGTTGAAAACAAATGGGATTCAAAGGGAAAAGGGATTTTTTAGTTGTTATAGAGTTACCACATATAAGAAGGAAGAAATTCCAGTCACATCTGAGACACGAGGCAGCATCCTGGCTTTGCAACTTCCCTAAATTTTTTCCACTAAGCCACAGGAGAATTCAAGAGTAAAATTGAAGAACCTTGATCACATCTTCAGCTGACCTGAAGCGTGTGTAACTTCACAGTTACAACAAGGAATTTGTTCCAGCAAGTCGAGAGCTGTGTTTGGTAGAGAGCCTCCTTTCTGAGGAGTGAAGCTGCTGGTTTGGACAGGTAGCCTCCCGGCTACCATGTGTCCTTCCCTCCCCAGCCTGTCCCCCCATTGATGCACCTTACAAGGGAACATTTGTCTTCTGAGTTAAAATTTAAGATAAGGTGAGAACTGCTATAATTTAAGGATACACAGGGACAAACATTCAGAAGCTGAAAATATCATGATACCCAAATATTGCCACTGCACTTATAAAGACCCCCAAGGTGTAAACGCTCAGTAATTTAAACTTACGTATCCTCATCCCAGGCTTCTGTTCTTTCCACATGTTTTGCCTCCCATTCATGATAGTTACTCATGAAATCTGGATCTTCAGAAACTAAAATGGCGTAATTACCAAAAATTACATTTAGAGAGAATTATACACCAACCATGAAATTCTCCAGAACTAGTGACTACATAAGTCCTCCTGATATTTGTGGTGCTCATAATAAAATCCCATTTTTATTATACTTTGTAAGTGACTATGACTTTTCCTCTACATTTCGGTGAGGCTGGTTCAGAACCACACCGATTTACAGCCGATTACTGTTATTAAATACAGACCCCATGCTGTCCTGCCGATCTCACATCCATGGGTGGCAAATTCAAAGGAACTCTATTGAAATCACCCTGTCGCTTTCTAGAAAACACCCTAACGCTTTCTAGCATAATTTAGGATTGAATTTGGCCACTTACATTCAAGGGGGTGGCTAAACAGCACACATGCAGTTGAAGCACAGCCTCCTCTGCCTGTGAATGGGTTACTGGGGTTGCCAAAAATCATTCCACAGGTTGAGAGACACTTGCGCTGGCTGTGTGTTGGCCAGAGCAGCCTACGCTCCTTAGCTCAGGCACTGCTCCATGTAGATGTGTCTCTGCTACTTCTAAAGACAGCAGAGGATGAGAGGGAGGGCAGCTGGCTTTGTTCAAAATCATGTCCCTCATCAAGCTCTGCAGGCTCTGTGCTTCCAGCAGAGTTCCGTCTCCCTCCACCGGTCTTACGCAAATAGACGTCTTCAAAGCTGGAGTGTGGACACTGCGCAAGTGTGTGCAGGGAAAGGGAAGGGGTGAAGGATCTGGTCCCTGTGGCCTCCGCTGTAACTGCACTGAGATATGCTGCTTCCGAAGCCCAGCTGGACCTGTCGGGAAGTTTTCCTGGAATCAAACACACTGGGGATGTCAGCACCAGAGGCAGTTACCTGGGTCTAGCAGCAGTAGTGCTAATTAGGGTTTTGCTTTAGCTGCGATGCTTGGCTTCCTCGCCCGCCATCCTCCTGAACAACAGGGAGCTGGTTAGCCTTGTCTTCACAGCGGAGTACAGAACTAGCACTGAGTTGCTTGGCAGGAGGAAAACAGAAAATGGGGACTGCCTGCTATTTGTTTTCCATAGAGTACAAAAAATAGTAATACAACCCTCATGCCGCAAACCCAGATTAGTAATAAAGCCATATAAACCCCTTGGAAAACATTACTGATTACCCACTCTGGTCAGTAATTGAGGTACAGCAAAATCCAGCAGTGGAGTGTTGGTCTTCACAAAGGCCATAGCTGACATAGACACTTTCCTCATCACCCCTCGATGCTTTAATACTTGTAATTAACGAGTTCTTGATACGATGGTGCCCAATTCAAATTCAAACTTCCAAGACCCTCTGCGGCCAACAAAGATGTTCTCCGACTGGAAGGGCTTTGAGGTGAGCATCATGCCCTGCGCTGAGTTTGTGCAATGCCAGAGCATGGCCTGACTCCAAATCAGATACTGAAGGCTGGATCCCCAGTAGCTGTAAACTGGTACGGCTGTCCTGAGATACAGGAGCTCATGTCAACGCATCAACGTGACCACAAGTTTTGAACAGCTGGCTAAAACAGCCTGACTACAGACACTATCCTAGTTACACTGGGATAAACCTGGCACGAGGACAGCATCGAGTCCATTATGTTCAGTTTTGCTAAACCAGGCATATCATCTTACACGAATCTTTAAAATGCTCTCTTGCTTTTGACAGAGCTTTTCTAGACCGCGTCCTGTGGTAATCTTCAGATGAAATGCTTCTAATCCCTCTGAAAACACAAATACAGAACAAGGGTGGAGTTTCTGGCAATTAGAGGTTTTGTTAGTTAACACAGGCACTCGTGTATAACTTTCACAAAAGAACATAATCAAGTAAGTGGATTTAAAACCCTTACAGTATTAATGGGTGACAAATGACAGACAGAAATAGGTGTGCAAAGCTACAACAAACCCAAGAGGAATGACTCCCGCAAGAAATCAGTATGTCTGTTCATTGCTGCTGTTAAAAGCAAAGCAAAGATTATTTTAATATTCTGTCCTTCCCTTCTACTCCAAGGAAAAGAAAATATTGTTTAAAATGGTTTACAAAGCAAATCTTACTAAGGGAAGAAATATATTTGCCATTAGGTAGCATTTTGTAAAATCCATTTGGAATTTTTGCATGAGTTTTCTGCCTTCGTTTCAAAGTTACTACACAAACACTGAAAATAAATGAAGCCAAGGGCCTATTTAAATGCGATTCCTTCATGGTTCGTCACATTGCTGCATGGGCTATTCACACTGCAGGCCTTGTTCCTGCCTCAGATATACTCTATACCTACATTATCTTTTACTAAACCGAGTGAGAGAAACCGCAACCTAAGCAAGGTAAAGCAATTTTCAGTTTCATGACAGCTTAGAAGAGCCCAAGCTGATGCTGCCACGACCCCACCATCTCTTGTGCTTTTGTCCACATATTCCTATCCCTCCCCAGGGTTCATACGATCCTGCTGTGAACCGAGAGGGAAGCCATCAGAAAACAAATAACATAAAATAAAATAAAAAAAGGATCGTTTTCTCCTAGTTTGGCTTCCTGAGCCGGGACACTGCAGGGTCAGGCAGGCACCAGCGCTGGGATTAGGGAGGGGGCAGGACCACAGCCGCTTTAAACTCCCATGGAAAGTCATCTTTAATCAGAAAGTCTCCGGCAGCACGGTCCCGTTCCGGCATCCGCGGGATCTTTCTGTCAGCTCATTCAGTCCACAGGCAAAGCAGGGAGCGAGCCGCTTCCTTCTCCGGGGCTGGGCATGGGATGGTCAGCGGGCAGACGCGGTCCGTGGGAGGGCACGGCTTGCGAGGCAGCTGGTATGGGCACACAGCAGGGCTGCGTATTCGGGAATGGGAAGGGGAAGGAGCCCTCCCCTTTTTGGCAGAGGTCACGTTGGCTCATCTCGTCTCATCTGGAGCAACCCTCCGTGCCACCACCCCAGCCCCGTGCGGATTTATGTCAGTTTTACCATTGTCTTCATGAGATGAGATTTTTGATTCGGTGTGTGCCTCTTCTAGAGTAAGGCAAGAAAGAGGATCCTGAGGCCCAACGTGCCCATGAGCGCACAGGAAGCACTTTTCCTCCCGTGCTGCTCGCAGGACTACATCAGTGGGTCTGGTGGAGGACTGTGGCTCTGTGGCCCCATCCCCATAAAACTAAATAACTGTCAAGAGCACTGGAAGCCAGCACTGACCACTTTCCTAACTCCTATCTTAGAACATGTCTTCTGAAACAACTCGGAATACTGAACGTTTCCTTAGCAAGATGTTTTTACGGGAAGCAGGAAAATTAAAAATTTCATCCCCTTTACTGGCCCCCACCAGAAACCTGGCAAACGTGCACGAGACTCTTGTCTACTCGCAGCTAGCCAGCATTGTCTGACTTGGCGCCCTCCTAAAGCTCTGCATTATCTCATTCTTATTACTCCTGCTTCTATAAAAATAATTGATTGGGGGGGGGCAGATTAAATTGTAAACAAAACATATTGGGCCAATGCAATTTTATGCATAACAAAAGATTGAATCACCCACTGTCTGAATTATGACATCCCCTGTGATCCCACTACTATCTATTATCTTTCAGGAAGTAACAATGAAAGTGAGAGGAAGACACCAGTTATGAGAATACATGGATTCTTGAGTTCAGTGATCCACATTATTTTTGTCTCTTTGATATCCTTCCAACCTCCCTTGCCATTGTAGTCCTGTAAAATGTCAAAAGCTGCTTGCCAGAGGCCTTTTGCTTTTAGCAATATTTAAAGCCGTGTCCATAAAAGGAAACAATTCCATTACAGATCTCCATTTCCTTCCATTCCACACTTGCAATTTGTGATGAAACCAGTGGAAGTTGTACCTGAGCGTCGAAGGCACGACTAGATCAACTTTGAAGACAAACTGAAGGGATTTTTTGGGGGGTTGTAATCAATCTGATTCTGTACCTGAGCAAAAATTCTACAATGAAATCCTGTTTCCACGAATGTGAATTAGAATTTAACTTCAGCAGGGCTGAGATTTTATCCTTAATGCCCCAGACACATCCCTATTGCTAGGGTCTGGAAATAGAATGACTTAGGAATCCACTGCACTAGTATTACCGGGGCTGAGAACTTCTTGTCCTTAAGAAAGCTGTCAGCAGGCCAAGCACTGCCAAATTCTGGAGGGAAGCAAAGGCAACTGAACTGAGAAAAAGAATCTGGCTCCATCTGCTAGTTTGAAAGTTAGCTGCAGAAATACTTCAACAGTGATGCCATGTACAACCCTAGCAGTACAAAAAGAAATACATCATAAAAATGATCCAGGTTTTTTGTTTTTCCCTGAGATTGAATTCACTGATTTCCCTATGCTATTTATTAATATAACAAATGACCTTAAAATACGTATTGCCTGAAATAAATGTCATTGATTAGGTCAAATAAAAATATCACTTGGCCCAACAATGACAAATTTCCTGGCTGTGCTCCTGCAGGCCAAGAACTTGTTTCATTTAGGAACAAGAGTTGCTGGCAGTAGCTGGGAAGGAAACTGCTTGCCAAATGTCTCCATAGGAAATTAAATAATTGAGAATATTCACTAACAGGAAAAAGAAAATAATTGCTCTCTTTGGTATACAGACCCAAACATCCTGGGCTTATGTTGCTTTTTCTGAAATAGTGGCAGTGAAAGCAGAATGTTCGTTGCAATTTGTTACCTGGCAAAGCCAAGAGAAGACCCTTTAGCTGGCTGGTAAAACTTCAAAGAAGAAACACAGTCCTTCTCAGTATCAGGAAGGTCTGCAATGGAAAACAGGGGGGTTTAAAACATTTCTCGTCTAGATCCTACTGCTATAAACCCATTCTGTTCGGTGGAAGCTGTGCTGACTTTGGGACAGAGGAGGAACTTACCCTCCTTCCCCATCTTTAGCAGTCATGGGGGCGAGAATGCCACCGCTCGGGTGGGGACTGGCGTGGTTCTTGTTCGCAGGCCGTGTATCCCACCCCAGCACTGTATTAAAGGACTATGGGAAATGAAGGAACACGGAGAGGCAGCCGACCCTTGATTCTGACGGCCTTCTGAAAGCACAGCTTTCCTGCCCCCGGGCTGGTGGGAGCTTCTTTATCATCACCAGACTCGGGACACTTTGTGCCACTGTAGAAAAAACGTAGAGGGTCCATCCCCGCACCCTCCCTCCTCCTGTTGGCACTTACTGAGCAAACGGAGAGAAGTTCTGCCGCAAGTTTTACCCTCCAGGCGATCCATTCTGGCAGCTGCTCGCTGTAAAACAGAAGCACTGGGCTTAATCAGCCCACACGCATCCGCAAAAAAGCCCGGAGAAGAGCTTGCCCCACTTGTTGAGAAATAGCACGCCGCTGCTGGGAATCGCTAAGGAAGAGGATTCCTGGCTAAAGGACTTACTCAAGGGCCAGCTAGGAAGGAATGGCAGAAATAGGCTTCTCTGGAGGGACCTTCCTTTGGGAAAGAAGGTTTTTTCCTCCATTCCAGAAATATTTGAGCAGAGGAGGAGGAAGAGACTTGAATGAGGGTTTCTGGCTGCTTTTGCTGGATGGTTTGAATGGACAGAGTTTTGTTTTCTGTTTGTTTCCTTGAAATAAAGCCAATATTTGTTGAGCGGCTGTGCTGTGCGCAGACGGGAGGGTAAAGAATCCAGCTGGTGTGTCAGAGAGAAAATATCGGCACTTCCCGTCTCCCTGTTTTATCTCAGCTGTGCTCACCAGGACGCAGGAATTGCGCTGGGTCTCGCTCACCACTACACCGTTTGTAAGATCAGGCCACATATTTGCTTTCAAAACTCTGCTTCTTGTTCGTTAAAGTTAAATCAGCATTCAAATTTACTTGTTAAGCTGGTTTTAGAATTGTTAACAGTTTTTTAAATTCTTAACATTTATTTACGAATAGTAAGAAAAAAAGAGATAGCGTTACCTTCTGGGTGCAGGCTCTTTCTAACACTGCAAAAGCGTTCGCCTGTATAAAGATATATTGGTTTTCACCACTTCCGCTGCATCCATGTTCTTTTTCTGTTACTGGATTCGAAAGCATGACCTAAAGAAACACGAACCCACGCAAGTTTCTAAAGCATAAGCTGTCAAAACCCTGATTTCATACTTAATTAGTAAAATTACACAACTCTGTTCTGTTAAACTGGTTGCTTTCTGGCCAGAATAATCACATAATCACAGTAGCACTTTAATTTTGTTATTTGGAAAAAAAAAAAAAAAAAAAGAGGACACAATCTTCTTGCTCCTTTCAATTTCCCGCTTCATTCTTTTATAAATCCCAACAGGCAGCCATAAAGAATATGTGATTTTACCATTTGTTTTACTCATAAAAAATATGAAGTTGTTTGTAAAAATCATGCATACACCTAGGGGACATACTCAGTTATGAGAGGAGAGTATAGTATTATTTAAAGTGATGGCAGGCAGTGAGTCTGGAAATGAGGACAGAAAGAAGGGCAAAGAGTGCTCCACGAAAAAATCTGGATTAATTTCTCTTTTAAAAAAGAACAAACAATAAAAAACAGAGGGGCAGTAAATCTGAAACATAGAGGCCCATGTGGCAAAATGGAAGAACACTTTAAGTTACCACTGATCTTAAGACTCATCCCAACACTCTTGATCAAGATTGACAATATGATAGCCCAGAAAACTTAAAAGTAAAATTATCAGCTGCTTTAAAGCATTTTTCTGAAGTGCAGAGAACCGGGTGGGTACATGCCTCTTGAGCAGTTGACTTACACAAGATAAAAGAGTGTAAATCCTAGAGATCAAAGGAACCAGTTAGCCGGGTCTATCTAAAAATTAGCATTGGTAACAACTCCATTCATTTCATCATCTGTTTTCACCAGAGCTAAGGAGCTGCCAAAAGTGCCACGGGTGAAGAAGCGCAGAGGTGAAAAGAAACGGTTCCTGTTCCCAAAGAGGAACGGCCAACAGATCCTGCTTACCCAAGCTCAGGAGTCATCCGGGAGTTTGCATTTTAAAATTCACCACCACTACATAAAGCATATTTTAATAGTTTCTGACAGAGAAGACATGTAATCCTCCATCTTTTTCCTCACTGGGATAGCAAGTAAAATGTTGCTTACGGTTAACTTTTCTTCCCGCTTCTCAGGGTTGTCGAGGAAGTCTATACATGACCTCCCAGACTACCAATCCACTGCATGAAGGGAGAACATTCAGATGCGGTATAACTTTTAAGATAGGACAGCTTTGTTGCTAGGCACTAAAGGAACTAGAGATTACTACTGTTTGCCCTGTATATCTTGTATTTTTAAATGACTCAAAAACCTATCTGTGGATTTCCTGTCTATGGGACTATTTGCATGGTATCCCAGATATGTTCCCATTTTTCTACCCAGAAAACTCTGACCTGGTAAAAGCTGTTAAAATCTCTATATTTGCCCAAGACTTTTGGTCGTTTAATGGCTAGGCTAGAACAACAGCTCAACGGTTCCTACCAGCCTGTTGTTTTTCAGGCCTGCAAATTTTGATGACAAAGACACTGATAAAATGAACCGTGGTATGCAGCAAGTCCTACCTGGAAGGTGTCCCTGCTTCTTATCCTGGAGAGAGATATGGCAACACTACCCAGGTCACCCATGACCGTTACCTTCCCCCTTCTCCTCTGTTCTTTCTGATTTTTCAGGAATTCACACATTCTTCTCTGAGGTTCGAGTTAACCGTGCGTCTGTACAGTCATTGCCGTAGCAATGTGGCGGGTCTGTCCTCCTCCCCTGCATGGCGAAGAGCTGTTAGCTTGATGGCACCCACCTGATGTTAACGACAGCCCAAGTGTTGTGAATCACTGCAGGATCCAACCAAGAACTGGGTCCTACCATCAGCTGGGTTCCTGCCGCCCTCCACAAGTCACTCGGAACAGCATCATTTTGAGGAGCTAAACAAACCCTCGTGAAGCAGCCAGCAGTGAATAAACACCACTGCCTTACAGCCAGCAAGATGAAAAAAGACGACATGCAAGCCAGGCTCTCCCCATACCCCCAACAGCTGCTGCAATAGCAGAATACGGGAGAAGCAGCACACGACGCTTCTTTCTGCACCGGCGTGGAACAACCCAGCGTTTGCACCACTGACAGCTCTCGCGCCATTCACAGCAGCAGCTTTTGTGTGATACAAACCAACAATAGGGTTAAGTCTTGATCCTGCTCGGTTAAGTGGTCTGCATATTTTCAGGACTGAGACTAACTACCAGATAAGAAGATAAATACATAAATTATATTGCAAAGAAATTGCCTACAAAGCGATGTTTGAAAGGAGTATTATTTATGCTGCAATGCCGAGCACTCAGAAATTAGGAAATGCCAGATTTATGGCTTCTTGTGCAATCTTCATGGCTTGGCTACTTAGGAAGCCTAGCTTCCTTAGGACCGGAGATTTTTTCAGCATAAACTAACTTGTGCCCACATACAAAAGTAATTTTAACTTTTTTATCCAATGTCTAATCCATTTGATGCCAGCCACCTTTGGAAAAAACATCCCTCTTTCAGGATACACCTTATGTAAATCTACTTTGGGATAATTATTCCATTTCTGGCGCTGTTTCCTGCTATACCATAATATAGTGTCCAGACCATCTGTTTTATTTGCGTCTTCTCTAATGCTCCTAAGTTAGTTTGCCTGGATTTGACCTCTTTGCTAGCACACAAGACACGTACACCACTTTACGGCTGGGACTAATGGTGGTTTTACATACTCAGCATCCCACCCACCCTCAGCGCGGCAGCCCGGTCGCAGGGTTTTTGCCGCTCCCACCGGGACCTGCTGCCCTCTGAGCAGCCTGAACTCCTAACAGCACTTACTGGAATTTTCAGGCTCTGCAAGCAGCTCTCAGAACGCCAAGGGAGAAGAGGCAATGACCTTCCAGAGGACGAGGAACACTCACATTGCTCCTGCTCACCAGTGAACCCTGTACGGATCTTTATGAATATGACCATCCACAGCCATGACTGTATTTCCAACCGGGGTCCTTACACTTCTGTATCCCATTCTTCCTCTGAAAGTCAGCATCACTGCGTGTTGTGTCAGAAACCTAATTATCGAGTTTCCTCCTTCTCCTTGTCTAGCAGCAGCATTATTGCATTGGCACAGGTATTTTTCAAGGTGACCGTGGCCATCCAACAAAGTAGCTGCCCAAATGTACAGAAAAGCATATTCACCGTTGTCCTCATATACCAGAGAAGCCCAAACGAATCACAGCATGATGCGGGAGGAATTAGAGCAACGTGCTGGGTTAGCCAGTGCCCAGACCCCGGCAT
>NW_010513307.1:18391-19044 GCF_000687285.1 Phaethon lepturus
GGAGGAAAGGGAAGATTTCTGTTCGGACCCCGTATGCTTAGCCTGAAAACGTGCAGAGCCAGGTAAGCCACCATTCGGGAGGAGCGGCTGAGGTGGAGCAGCAAAAGTTTTGATGCAGACTTTTGGGAGAGCCATACCAGCAGAAACCTGGAGTTCAGCACAGGCTGCTCAGCTTTTACCAAGCCTCCATACTGCCTTTAAGTACTAATCTGCCAATCAAAAAAAAAAAAAAAAAATCTCTCTAAAGCGTTCAAGGTGGATACAAGTAATTCAGAGACAGGAAAATATGCTATGAAACCTTAACAGCAACAGAGCGGCAAATATGATTTCTAAGGTGGCTCCTGAGTCAGAATTCCTGCCTCGCAGCCCCGGGCAAGCAAGGTGAGACAACCAGGATCAGCCATGGGGACGCCTTCGGACGCCGGTCGCCCTTCCTGCCGCTCACAACGAAACCTGAGAATAAGCCCGGCCTAAGCGGAGAGGAACCGCATACAGCGAAGTTTGTTTAAACAACATGGGTTCAACGTAATGATTTTGGGTAATACCAATGCAAAACAGAGACGGCAATCTTTAAAGAAAACAAGCTGCAGCCTTCAGAGCCCAAGATTTTGTTTCATTTGCTGGAAAGCTGGGTGTGAGAGGGTGAATTTAAC
>NW_010513307.1:19281-20227 GCF_000687285.1 Phaethon lepturus
CGCGGGGTGTGGGGGGGGGAGGGGGGGCGGGAGCCTCTCAGGAGACGGTTATGGAGACCTCAGGAAAGGGCTCGGGAGCCGGCATTGCGGCGGCGAGGTCGTGAACAAGGGCTGTGCGGGGCGAATCGGTCGATGCCTCCACGGCAGCCTCCTTGCAGGGCAGCCTCCCTGAGGTAAGGGAGCGGGGCGCTGCCGAGGGGGGCCATGTTCCCTGTGACCAGGCCCGGCGGGGTCCCTCTCTCCAGGGTGAGGACTCCTCGCTCTCCTCCCCTGCTTGCGGAGGTCCCCCCACCCTCAACTCCTGTCCCCTCACATCTGCCACGCTACGGTGTCCATCCCGCCGCAGTCCTCCACCCCATCTCCTCCACCCTCCCATCTTCCTCACCCGCCTCCCCGCTCTCCCGGCTCCTACCTCAGCCCTCGCCGCCTCATCCGGCCTCCACAGCCCCTCCAGAACCTCTTCCCTCAGGCGTCCATCTCATTTTCCCACATCCAGACTTCGCCCCGCTTTTCCCGTGCCGCACGCTGTGCGGGGACCCTCGCTCTTCTCCAGCTCCGCAGGACCCGTCCCTGCACATGCCCGTACCCCGGGAAGCATGGCGGCGGCCTCTCCATCCTGTGCCGAGAGGAGGAGGATGCACACGGGCCATTACTGCTCGGTGCCCGGTACCTCACACCTTGTCGGAGAGGCGACTAAAGCACGTCTCGGGCCGCGTGGGATCCACCGGCCATGTGCTGTACCACTCTGCTCAGAAGGAGATACTCTGCCTCAAGCGGCGCTTTGGGCGTGGTGTGAGAAGGGCCAAACATTGCGGCCGGTGTTAGGAAGTCACTTGTCCTTTTCTGCCTCTTTTGAGCTTCAAATGTAGGAAGATGTGTGCGGAGGCAGGTGAGCTCACATTAAAGGGTATTTTTTAAAAAAGGTGAGGTGTCCTCTTCGCTGGGT
>NW_010513308.1:0-6688 GCF_000687285.1 Phaethon lepturus
TAAGCCCCCATCAGGCCGCTCCGGCCCTCAGAAACCCGCTCGCCTGATTACAGCCTGCGCGTACAGGAGTCCCTCGCAGCCGGGGCCGAGCAATCGCATGGCATCTCCCACCGCGCCGGCCGGCGGCGGGCAGTGCCGGGAGCGTCCCCACCGGGCAGTAGCCCGGGCAAAGGAGCGGCTTGTAAAAGGCACGGCAAAACACCGAAAAAAAAGAGCCATGGCAAACCTCCGCCCTGGCGCAGGGAGTCAAAGCAATTACAAAAGCTCCCAGCAGACTTTTGGTGCTGGATGCCTTCTCATGTCAGTCGAGCTGGACCGCACTCCCAGTGCCCAATATCTCCCAATGGCCAGTATCTCCAAAGCTAGAGCCAACAAGAAACCAGCAAACCCCTCTCTGTCATCCTTATTCTTTTGGCTTGCTTGGGCCTTTTATATTAAAATAAATATAAGGCAGCAAAAAGGGCCAAGACGCACTGTTGTTCTTTATTAAACAGTACAGCTGGGTATAAGAGGCACACAGACTAGTTCAGTTCTCTTGGGAGCTACACAAAACGTGGTACAGAAGAGGAAAAGTCAAGGAGCTGGGAAAGCTAGAGGGAGCAGGGATGGTTTGGGGCAGTGACACCCACACCCCACCCATCACTTGTCACACAGGGCCAGAAGGTTTCCCCCGTGAGGTGAAGGCTGATGCCCCAGAAGAGAGTTGCAAAGAAGACGTCCCCATTCCCAAACCCTCTTGCCCCATACCATGCTATTACAGCTAGTGCCTCCCCCCAGCCCCAGCTCCTTCATCCCTCACTGCCTGGTGCCGGAACGGGGAGGACCTCACCTGACACAGCTGATGGAGAGTGGCACAGGCTAGGATGGACAACACCATGCTGTAGGACTGAAGGAGCAGAGCCTGGTACTGTGGGGAGGACAGCAAGCATCCTACATGGGGATGTTCACTGCCTGTTCCACAAGACCCCCCAGCTGCCCTCCCAAACACAGCTGGAGGTCTCCTTGCTTGCTGGAAGCCCAGGGCCACCATGAAGCCTGGTGGCAGGGAAGCAGAGCCCCATCTCACAGGGCACCCCATCATCCCCTCCATGGCATGGGGCTGGGAGACCTCAGCTGCAGCTGTTATGAGTGGGCAGTCCTCTCCTGCCCCAGAGCAGAGGACAGAATCACAGAATCACAAAATCATTAGGGTTGGAAAAGACCTTTAAGATCATCAAGTCCAACGCAACACCACAATGCCCACTAAGCATATTCTGAAGTGCCACATCTACACGTTTTTTGAACACTTCCAGTGATGGTGACAAGTATAAGAGGAACGCATCCCTAGAACAGGACCATCTGAGCCCTCAATGCCCAGCTCCTCCTGCCCTGAAGCAGCAGCAAAAAAGGGCACTGCCTGTAACTGAATACTTGCTCCATGTTCTTGTCCTGGGGCTAGTGATGTCTGGAAATATGGTTCTGCCTGTCCCACAGTAACTTCCCCATAAAAATGAGCTCTTCTTCAAAGTGCTCGAGTTCAGCTTCCCCCAGAGCCCTCAGGTGCTGCTTCTCAGCAATTTCCTGGGATTTCTTCAGGCAGATGCTGACTTCTCACTCCTGTCCTGACACAGCACTGCTGCACGCACCCAACTGGGTGCCTCGTTCTGCTCCGAAGTGGCTGTGTCTCAAGTATGGTTGGAAGGGATTACTAAAGGGTGAGGAGCTCTGCAGATGGGCACTATGTGCAGCTGGGAAGCCCTCCAGGTCCTGACAGCATCAGCAGTGAAATTCCAGCTACGCTTTGTCTGGCCAAGAGCCAGAATGATTTCTGGAAGCTGTTGCCATGACATGATTGCAACCTTCATTTTTATTTTAAGACATGTTTTCCTTGTATTTACTTTATTCTCCTTAACACAAAGCAGTAAAGAGCCACGACTGTTGCTTCATTTCAGCTGGCTCTGAGGTTAAACCAACCGTCCAAACCAACACAGAGCCTTTCAGCTGGCAGCCCTGACCTGCCAAAAGCAGCCTCACCTCAGGATTAACATGATCCCACTGCTCGAAGCATCTCTAGGAAACACACTGAGTTGTGGCCAACCTGACACGAGATAAAGCCATGGATGCCATCCAGGAGAGACACAAGGCAGAAGAAAGCACCAGGATTAACCATCCGGTAGCGACATATTGGTGAAGGGAGAGGGGGAAAAGCTCCCCGCAGTGTCGGAGGAGGACGGCCGCACGGCACAGCCAGCTCTGCTGCCCCTGGCCCTGGAGGGAGCCAAATCCACCATTGCCACAGCTGTACCGGGCACAGCAGCACGGGAGGAGCGAGGTTTGCCAGACCTGGCAGGTCTTGAGCACGGCAGATAGGATCTCGGGCAAATAAGCCTGAGAGACCTACGCTAGCTGTCATCTAACTAGGGTGGGTAGCAAGAGGAGGGAAGACAAGCCAGCTAAAAACCAGAGTAGGTACATGGGTGCTCGTGCTCCAGCTGGCCCGAAGGACCTTGGGGCAGGGCGGCGTACCTGTGCTGCGGCACTCCCAGGCTTCGCTGCAGAGACGTACCCTGCCAGCCCTCAGCAAAGGCAGAGGTGTGTGGAAGCGAGGTGGAATCACCGGGAGAGCCCCAAAGCACACATGACTGGAGGAGACAGCGATGGGCTGGTGCACAGAGAAAGACAGAGGTGGAGAGAGGCAGAGACCGCGGCGCGAGCGCTCCCCCCGCCCAGGGCCGCTGCGTGTCAGGGACGGGGATGGCTGGCAGGATCTAGTCCCCTTCTGGGAGGGTCTCCCAGCCACGTTGCATGGCTTTCACCACAGCACTGTAGAGTTTGCTCCAAGCCTCCCGCACGTCTGGGCTGAAGGCAGTGCCAAGGCATTTCTCCAGCATGTACAGCAAGGACTCACCGACAGTCTGCAAACCAAACAGGGAGGTGTCAAGCTCAGCGTCGGGGGACAACACACAGCCCCTTCTCTCACTTCACTGCCTTTTCGGACTTCTCCCATTGCAGGGCTGCTGGCTCCTGCTCCGCCAGCGGGGCCAGGCCACCCCGTCTCCCATGCCGTCCCCTTCCCCTGTCCTGTGCTGGCCCTCACCCTGGGTGAGCGGGGGGCACAGGCAGGGAGCAAGGGCTGACACCGCGCATGTAACGCCGGGGTGCAGGTCCGTTCCCTGTGGCTCCCAGATGCGGGTAGCTGGCCCCGTCCCCTGGCATAGCAGCAGACCAGCAGAGCTGAGCAATGCCCTGATGCCAGGAGAGCGGGTCAGGCCCCAGGCTGGATGCTCAGGGCCTGCCTCGTTGCCTCTCAGGCCTCTCCACAGGGCACTGCTCCTCACAGAGCTGCGAGCCACCCCATCCAGGAGCACCCACAGGGCTGGTGGGGATCACTACCCCAAGCAAACGGGGCCCTGCTCCCTCTGAAGAGGACCACAGCTAGCGGTATGAAGAGGGAGCCATGCGTTGGTTAGAGACCTTTCCTTCAGCCTGCCCTTCCCCGCTGCCTTATCCAGCATTTCTGTCCATGCTTGATGGCAGGAGAGGAGTAAAGAAGTAAACATATGGAGGGGGTGCTCCTGTCTTACTGCCATGGAGGAAGCAGGGTCTGAGGTGCAGCAACCCCATCCTAGTGCAAACACAGAGAGAGGAGGACGCTGCCTTTCCCAGGTGGGGTGAGGTTTGCCCAGAGCATTTGATGCAGAGATCCAGGGCCTGGGGCAAAGAGCCTGCAGCCCTGTGTCGCAGGAGAGACTGCAGTGCCCCAAACCGTGGTCCTGTTCAAAACAGGGGAAATGCCTTGCTCCCCTCTGTCCTCTCTCTCTGGGCTTACTGGGGGAGGGCAGAAAATGAGGGGAGCTCTGGGGTTTCCATGATTGAGCCAACATCACTGTGCCAATATCAGCAACTCAGGGGCTGCCCGGAGCCACCAGCTCTCTCTCCAGCCAGCTGAACCCAGCAGGTGGGCGCAGAGGGATGGGGATGGCCCAGGGCTGCACAAACAGCCGCAGCGGGCGAGAGAGGACACCTCACCGAGAAAGACTCGACCTTCACACCAACTGCCTGGTGCTTCTTGCCCAGGTTGCAGAGATACTCTTCCAGGCAGGACAAGTTCTCCAGGTGGCTCACAGCAGCATCAATCACCAGCATCACCTGCAGGAGCACACAGGCAGAACGGCATTAACAGCAAGGCTCTGCTGCCCTCCCAGAGGAACAAAGGGTCTGACCTCTCTACGTCACCCTTCTCAGCCCAGCAGATGCCCTCTGAGCTTTCCTTTTTTCTTCTGCGATCCGTGTGTCACATCAGTGAGGCATGCTGGCAGGAGCACACGCCACATCCTTCCATGGGACACTGCCAGAGGTGCCACAGCAAGCAGCACTGCTGACCTCCCTGTGCCAGAGAGGGTAAACAGCCCTACAGCAGAGCAGTTACGGGCTAAGATCTAATGCTGAGGCAGTCATTAGAGCTCTTAGGACCCCAAGACAACTGCAGGGGAGCCCTGGAAGTTGCCAGGACTAGAGTTTCCGACTAGAAGTTGCCAAGATGGTGCAATTGTGAATAAGGCAACTCCAGTTCTAAGATCAGCCAAGGTATTTTGAGGAGATGGGGTGGACAGTACAGCCAAGAGATCTGCTCTGGTAAAGCACGCACCACCATGGTCTCCCAGGAGCACGAAGAGTGAAATGGAAAAAAGACTGAGAAGGGTTGATGAGGGATGAGGGGAACAGACACACCGAATTAGAAGAAGAGTTAAAGCCAGGGCATGGTTAGCTTGGCAAAGCCAAGAGGTTATAGAATTGCGCTCTATAATTTCAACAGGGAAATTATGTCCAACAAGAGCAAAGAGCTATTTCAGCTCAAGGCAGTAATAGCAGAAGTAAAAATGGACTTAACTTTGCCAATACACAGAGGCTGGAAAATAAGAAAAAGCTTGCAGCTATCAGAGGAGCACAGTCCTGAAACAGCTTCTTACGAGGAATAAAGACAGGCAAGCGAGACGCCAAACTGGTTTAAAGATGGAGCCAGACGGTTTATGGAGGCTGTGCTCTGGCCCGGCGTGGCTGCTCCTCAGGGCTCAGCAAAGGGGCTCTGCTAATTCTGTCCACGCATGAGCTCCTCCAGATGACATCAGCATTGCTCCTCTCCATTTCGGGGGGAGGTGAATGCATATCGCAGTGCTCCCCCAGGGGCTATCCAGGAGATGCTGCGGGCCTTCTGGCTCTGCAGCCGCACCAACAGCTTCTCCACAGCAGTGGGTCCACAGGAGCCTGGACCACTGCCCAGCTCCATGCCACCTCCTGGCCAGCATGTGGCCAAGTAGAGGGCTTCAGTCCTTGTCTGGACAGAAGTGAGCTTACTGAGGTGCTTCCATGGTAGAAGAAGGAGGCTTCCAGCTTTCACAAGAGGCAATCCACTCTCAGATGAGGACATGGAGATCAGCATGGTGTTTCTTACCCACCATGACATGCATCCTCATCCCTTCCCCACTGTTGTAGGACACTTTGTCCTGGCAATAGCAGCTTCTGCTAGCATAAGCAACCCCCTGCAGTTACCATCTCAGGAGGAGACTTCCCACACGTTCCCCAGTCAGACACCCCACAGCCCTAAGCCATTGCCTAAGGGCTTCCTCCTCCACAGAGGAGGCTGCGCTCTGGCCATGCCACAGCCCCTCTCTCACCTTCCTGATGTGATCCAGGAACTCGGGGGCAGAGAGGCACTCCTGAGGGCTGGCAAACTGCTTGCAGTTGTACTGGAAAAGGGGCAACAGGTCAGGGTCCAAGTCAAACAACCTGCAACAGCAAGAGAGAAACCCCCATCTTCTCACTTCCTCAGCTTTACTCCTGCTGTCCTGCTCACCCCAGGAACAACCCCATCAGCAGCACACCCACAGCCTCCCCTCTGCCTCCCTTCCTGCTTCTAAAGGACCCAGAAGTTCTGAAAAGTCTTAGTTTGGGGCAATCCCAGTTACTTATAGTCAAAAAAGTCTCTGTTTCCCTAGCCCACAGCCCCTGCTCTCAGGTACGTGTTTGTGGCATCTGAGGACCAGTCCCAGCTTGCTGGAGTTCGTCCCAGCCTGGCCCTTCTCCCCAAAGTCTCACTTGTTGTCTCAAATCTTCCCATTCCCACTTCATGATCCCCTTAAGCCCCAAAGCTCCCAAATCCAGGGAAGGCCTCAAGCTCCAGCAGCCGGCTTTCCTGCCTGAGCAAAGGGGGCATGTACAAACTCAGCTAATGCCCCACTCTCCCACACCACCACCAGCTCCCGTTTTTTCCCCTCTCATCCTCCCTGCCCGGTGTACGCCGGGCACGTGCGGGTCTCAGCAGCAGCCACCCAGGCAGATCTAACAGGCTGATGCTGTCCATGGAGGCCACAGGGAATTCAGGCAAGGCGGTTTCTTTTCCCCCCATCCCACACATTAAACCACTGCATCTCTCTCCCCTCCACTAAAACTCCCAAACGTTGCTGTCACTGCTCGCAGCCCTGCTCTGTAAGGTTTGGCTCCCATATGCTATGCCCCACTCCAGAAGCCAGTCGTCAACTCTCCTTTTTAAATGACTTTTCATAGATTTAAAATTTTTTTTCCCCCTCTTCATCTTCCCAGAATCGAGCCATTCATCTGCTCAGGAGAGACAAGGAGTTGGATTTCAACCGTCCCCCCGGCACACCATTCCTCTGCCCTGGGACCGAAGCCCTCCCCGGCGGCGCGGTCG
>NW_010513309.1:0-4559 GCF_000687285.1 Phaethon lepturus
GAGGGAACTGGGGTTGTTGCGTCTGGAGAAGGGAAGGCTGAGGGTGACCTTATCGCTCTCTACAACTACCTGAAAGGAGGTTGTGGCGACGAGGGGGTTGGTCTTTTCTCCCAAGTAACCAGCAACAGGACGAGAAGAAATGGCCTCAAGTTGCACCAGGGGAGGTTTAGATTGGATATTAGGAAAAATGTCTTCACTGAGAGAGTGTTCAAGCATTGGAACAGGCTGCCCAGGGAGGTGGTGGAGTCACCATCTCTGGAAGTGTTCAAAAAATGTGTGGACATGGCGCTTCAGGACATGGTTTAGGGGACATGGTGGTGTTGGGTCAGTGGTTGGACTTGATGATCTTGAAGGTCTCTTCCAATCTTAATGAATCTGTGATTCTGTGATTCTGTGAAAGGCTGAGACAGAGTGATTCCCCTTTTCCTTCCCCTTCCCCTACCCAAGAAAGACCTTGATACCTCAATATGCTTTTTATCCTTAAAAGTAGTAATAGTATGAAATTCATAACGGTTATTTTTCCTGGAGGATTCTGTGGGGACCCTAATGAGTTTTCCTTGGAGCACAGCTAAGGTGTTGAACTTTTTCACACAGAGCTATCACCTCACTCTTTGTCATGCTTTTGAACTAAATAGCTCTTGGTAAAAGCATAGTTTTGCACAAAGCTTACATTAGTTCTCCCTTTTCAGAGATGACACTGTAATGCCACTGTCTGTGTATCTGTCCTATAGGAAAGTGCCTATTCAAGCCCTGGAGGCCAAATTCCTTGAGTATATATATGCTGAGGTGGTCTGGGTCGTGGATACTCCAGTGAAGATTGCACACTTTACTGCATGCCAAGGCTGCTAACCCTTATTGCATCCTCCACCACGCACTGTGCCTGACAGCATGCATTTTCCAGGGATGTGCAGCTATTCTCACAACATTTCCTAGGAACTGCATGCAGAGCACAACTCCTAAAAGGACTCTGTGGGAGAGCTCACTCCTCTAGTGGTCCTGCTAGAAATAGGTGCCTGCTAGAGCAGATGGCCCTTGTCCCTTGCAGAGATTACTCCATGTCAAACTCTCCCTGGAGGAAGATGAGGACTGAACTGAGAACCTGCTTCACCCCTACAATGAAAAGGAGAAATCTGCTACAGCATCTGCAAGCCTCTGGCTTAATACCTTTCACAGAAAGTCTGGTAGCCCACCTAGGATTTCTGCTGTGATGGTCCTGGCCGTGTTCCAAGATTAGGGTTGATAGATGTCCTGAATCTGCATAGCAACCATCTGTTTAGAGCCTGGGAGTCCATCACCAAGCACAGAGCTCTTGTGGTGCAGACCTAGTATGCACAGCAGATGCCATTTTATCCTTCAGCAGCTGCTATGTACATTAACTGTAGTTCCTGTCAGCTTGGCCATCCTCCTGCCAACACAAATCATACCTTTTTCAGCTATCTCCAGCGCTGACCACAGCTAGGCTATCTGGACATGCAAAGAAAAAAAGGAATGGTTTTTACTTAGTGACAAAATGATGTCTAATGAAGATCAGACTGAACAAGGCCGAAAACCATTCTTCCTATGTGGAATTGCTGGAACTCAGACAGTGTGAACATTTCTAAACAAACAAATGAAATATTTTTTTTATTGTATTCAGCATGGATTTACACAAGAGATGGCATTTGTAGGAAGACATCATGCACAACAGAAGATAGGCCTGGGTGGCCTTGGAGTTGAGGTTCTAGACACCTGCTGCAACAGCCCCAAATGTGCTAGAGGAGACTGGGCATAGCTTTTTTGTAAAGCCCTCTCTTCTCAGTAGTTTAGATGGTCTTTAGGTAGCTGTGCTGAGGGCCAAGGAGGGCTGTTCTGGAAGGGCTGAAACATTCGGTGTGAGTGAAGAAAATAATATTTTCCTGGATAAGAATGGTATTTTTCATGTATTGCCAGAAATAAAGCATATGGTGCTTGAAAATCATGTCTCACTTCTGGGGCAGAGGAGCCTTAACTCCCAGTTACCTCCACCTGCCCACATGCCAAAAAGAGTTCTGCATTTTTGCTGTCTCTTTGTGACCTTGAACTTGATCCTAGACCCAGGGATGGTAATACAAATACACCTTGGCCTCAGTGTCCTTTACAGGGACCTTCTCAATATCAGGCGTTACTTTCCCTGTAGTGCAGACAGGGAAAGCTGTGGGCAAAGCTGTGAGAAAAGCTGTGGGGCAGGGGTGGGTGATAGCATGAATTGAGCAGAGCAAATCATGCAGCACCATATGGTAGAGTTATGGGATATGAATGGTGGGGATGAACTAGAAGCCAGACTAGAGAGGCATCATGCCTCAAAGTTATGGTCTTCCTTAAGCTGGGCTGTGTGTATTCCAGGAGTTTGCATTGTGAATGGCAACAGAATATTCTAGCATGCATACTTTTACTTTTACTCGGGTAGCTTTTGGGAGCCATCCAGAAAAGCAAAGAGGTGTAGCTTATTTTTCTGGCCATCTATGAAAAAAAAAAGAAATAAATACAAATTTAGGACTTGATTCACCTATAATACATAACACTATGGAGAGCTCCCACAGTCTTTAAGTTAGCTTGTTTGTAACATGTTGCAGGAGAAGAATCTGACAAGATTCAATGGAGGAAAATGTATGCTTAATTCTACCTTTTGGAAATACCAGCTTTCAGCTGCCTTTTTACAGTGTAACATTAAAAAAAAAAAGAAGTGGGCATTTGTTTCCCACTACAATTTATTTGATAGAAAATTCTCTCCTGTTTTTGTGGGAGACAGAGGTGAAAATGTGAATAAAATAGCTGAGTGGAAATTAAAAATGCAACTATATAAATACTTACATACGTACACTTTTTCCATCACAGAGCCTTTAGAAAGGCTACTTAAATAGGGAATATGCAGATAAGAAATAATTTGCAAAAGAAAAAGCTGTGTATTTTTGGATTTCTTTCTTTGTCTTTTTTTTTTAGTCATTTTGCAGGGGGGAAGTTGGAGGGAAGATTGAAGGAAGTGTTGGACTATGACCAGAGAAGCAATGGCGTTTTGAATTTACGCATGTTTTTCTTCCTATAACAGAAGAGGAACCTTTGAAAAGTTAATACAAATTATTATTGTTTTTCTTCCAAAGGCTCCCATCCTAGATAGATCTTTCGCTTGTAATGTAGGTTTTGGGAAATTGCCCACACAGTAAAGCTGAACTGTACTGCATACTGTTCAGCTGTTAAAAACTTGGGGTTTTTACGCAGGCAGGGAAAGTTCTTTTAGCCTCCACAGAATTTGGAACTGATGTGGTTATCATGCTCTACATTTAGATCTTCACAATGTCATAAATCAATGACAAATCAAGTATCCCAACATTTTGAGTATGTTCAGCAGAAGGCAGTCTTTACTGCTTTTTGAAAGCTTGGTAGTCTTATATCACATGCAACTTATGCACTCTCAGATTCTTATGTATGCCTCTTAAAAGGAAATCCTTAGTGTTGAATTTAGATTCTAATTTAATGTCCATTTTTTTCTTTATTTCATAGTAAGGGTTACTTATCTTTGCTTTCTTCTTTAGAATTGCCTATTGTATTGTGTGATGAACATCTAAGGAGATTATACTACTATTTAACTTGGGAAAAATAATTTGAAAGTTGTTATTTTGGGCTTCCTAAAGTGAGGTAGGAATACTAGGGGCAATAATTTAAAAAACTGACATTGAAGGGTCAAATAAAGCCAACCCCTTGAATATATATATATTATGAATATGCTGGTTGTACTTTAACACAGAGGAAATGAAGAGTCCATCTGAAGTCTCACACTGATATCACTTTTTGTAATTGCAGAGACAGATTGCATGCTATTATCACAGATACCTACTATCTTAATGAATAGTATATGTTACACATGTGTCATTTGCAATTATCTAACTAATTTCTTCAAGGACAACTTCAGGCCATAACAACTTAGACACTCAGAGTTTATTCTGTTTCCTTGGTTACACTTAGTATGAAAATCTTCCAACTGAAATAAAATAGATTTCAGACCATCAGAATGTCTCTATATCATATACTCACTTATTATTGGCAGCCAGTCATTATGTATAAAAATAGAGTATATATGTAACAACCATTTGAGAATGGAAATTTACAGGGGAATGGTTACTGTTTCTACAGTCATGTTTTCACTGGGGTACAAAAATGTTGGATAAGCAACCTTATATTTGGGATTGAGGAACAAGAATTCTGGAAATTCACATCCTTTCTGAATGTTAATATTTTTGCCACTCCTGTTCTATAGTTCATGGGATATAGAGTTGAAGAGTTTAAGCCAATGCCATTTCCCTAATGGCACTATATTCTAAAATGCTGGACAATAAACCTCCACTCCTTCCAATGGCAATTTAGAAATGTCACTTTCTTCATGTAAGTAGTTCCAATTAAGTGAAAAGATGCCAGCTGTATGCTTGCAAGATCAGGCTGGGGTATCCTGATACAGATTCCATTATCTTATTTATCTTCTGTTTTTCTTGGCAGTGAAGGAAATGAGGCATACTAAATTACTATCTTCATGTCTGCTTTCTCTTTCC
>NW_010513309.1:4590-57502 GCF_000687285.1 Phaethon lepturus
AATTTGAAAGTGGGTGGGGGAAGGTATCAGACATAATTACTTTTCTGCCTGCTTTATGGAAATCAGCAGCTGAATAGAAGAGAGATCCAAATTAATGTCCTTACTGAGGGGAAGGCAGGGGAAGAGCTGAGCTGTGGTGTATTCTTTGGCTGTAGCAGTCTGGCCAGTCGTGCCCACAGTTACAGGCAATTGCAACATCTGTTTTCTTTTGCTAGGTTTCATAGGGCAAATGAC
The DNA here is from genome assembly GCF_000687285.1 of Phaethon lepturus. NCBI lineage: Eukaryota > Metazoa > Chordata > Aves > Phaethontiformes > Phaethontidae > Phaethon > Phaethon lepturus. The sequence continues at coordinate 4,825 of NW_010513309.1, forward strand.
CATATGCAGAGCTTATAAGCACGGAGAGGGAAAGCTTAGTGGGCAAAGGGCATAAAGCTAGAGAAATGCAAAGGGCATAAAGCTAGCAATTAATGGAACCACTTGCTTGATTCTTTTAAGGGGCTATTTTGTTGCTAATGTGTTGACAACAGTAATTTATTACATTAAAAACATTGACGTAATAAGGCTTGAAAGTCAGTAGGATTTGGACATTGAAGATTTGTTAGTAAATTACATTTTTAATCACACTTCTGAAATTATTAGTAATTTTAGCATTCTGCATCATTTGGATGCTTATCTTTGAGAATATCTAGCTTTCAGAGGACAAGATGGTGCATGTTGCTGTGACCTAACTATATTTCAGTTACACTAGCCATTTACAAATTTTTAACATTTATGGCTAGAATATTACTTGCATATACAGAATTGTTATTGTGAAAATTTATTATTGGGTTTCAGCTGACTGACTTTCTGTAGTATATCCCACTGGTACAAACTGCTGCATTCACAGCCTTTTCTTCAGTGTCAGGCATCACACAGAATGCAAATGATGAACGTTCAATATGGTTGGCTTGCATCAAAATCAATAATGTTGGCAACACTTGAACAAGCAAGATAAGTACAGGCATTTCTTGAGGAATTTTATATCTGGACTTTGTTGTGTCCTAGGAAAATGCCTGGTAGATAGATATTTATCTATGCAGGGTTCTGTTTGGACTGGGTACCTTCCTTGAAGCTTGGTCAGAAGATACTTTACCAGATATGGCTTTCCATTCAAGCTCTACAGACTACCTCTCTTCTTTGATCCAGAGAGGTGTAATTAGTGTCTTTAAGAGGAAGTGAATGAGACTAGAGGGTTCAGCAATGTTCATTTTTATCTGGTGTTTTTTGTGTTTTCTGGGCAAGAATGGCTGCTTCTAAAGATAACATACATATCCTCATTCCATGCTGTGCAACATTATGGTGATTGAAATAAACATCTTTTTCGACTTTGCTTGGGTCAGAACTATCTAGAATATATATAGAATAATCATTATATGTATATGACATATATGTGATTCTCTCTATAATCAATAGGATAGCATGAGATTAAAAATATGCAAACAAGTTTTAATTAAGAAGAGAATATCTTCTCAGAACAGAGAATGATAGAAGTTGTATCACCTATACTTATGGTAAATATGTGTACATTATCTAATAAATTTTTTGTTAATATTAGTTTTGATTATGTTTCTGGCAGAAATATTAAAATGAAAAACAGAAATCTGAATGCTTAACTTAGGAAAATCAACAAAAGCATGTGTTTAGGAAAGAAGAAATGAAATTAGTGTTCAGATATAAGAAAAGAAGTGTGTACCTGTGTATTTCACAAATGAGAAGTGATTTCTGAAGAACTGTGATTTTTCTCTTGGAAATGAGATAATATGGATTTATGTATGATGTGTAGCCTTCTGGTTCAGGATATCTCCAAGAGATTTACTGAACTTCCTGTTGCAGTTGTGGAGAGGGCTCTTTCAGCCAAGAACTCTGATTGGAAGTAGAAAAAAAAGCGTATTTTTGATTTGTGACTCAAAGTATTGATTAATAGCATAACGTGTTCTTAGCTGCATTACATCCATCACCAGAGGAAGCAGTAGAATGGCAGTTATCCTTGATTAAATCTGAACTCAGAAGCTGCAATGCTCTGAGCTCTTTGAGATGACAGTCTCTACATCCACAAGTGTGGTAGGCAGATGCTTTAAACACCTAACAATACTGTAAAATATGCCATCACAACAGAACAGTGGTACTTCAGGAAATTGCTCTGAGGGGAAAGGAAGCTCGAAAAAAATAACTTGTTTAACTGAACTTTCCAGCTTTAAAATCTTCTAGTTGAGTATTTGAAGCTGGAAATGAACTTCTGTCAGTTGCATTAAACATTGACAGGAAAAGAAAATATGCTGTATTTTAAGCACTGTACACTTCAGAATAGTATTCTGACTTCCATAGTGCTGTATTTTAATAGAAATGTCCCCACTTTGTTAACCAAACTGCAGTATTTCAATATGCCACAGATATAGTCCTGTTGAATTTGTATTATGTTGAAGCAAATGCATATTTTATTGCTGTTGTGTTGACTGGAGCAACATCAGTGTAAGCGTGTTGACTTTTACCTGTCTACTTTTATTACTAAGCAATACTTTTCTTTGAAAACACCACACCCACTCCTCTATTCATCTTCATATTCATTGAAGATTTTCTCCAGAGATTATTGATATACTATGAGCTAAGTTGATACATTTTCCAAAAGATTTTCAAAGCTTTTTAACATTGAGTAGACGAAAACTGTAGAAAAGATTTCACTACTCACTGCCAATAACTGTTTCATTCTAATACTATTACTTTTTTTCCTGAAACTAGATGACCACCATGACTTCAGATTTCTGTAGCGTTGCCCACGTTACTGTGATGGGAGTGTGTATTGTATGGATGTTACCTAGTAACCTTTCAAGTTTTGTAGAGAACAAGCTTGTATTAAAAAAGGAGAGAGGGAAAGAAAAGGAAGAGAGCAATAGCCTGTCTGTAGAGAAAATCTTGCTTTAAAATACGAGCTGCTGTCAGCACATCTGCAGACAGGCTGAAACTGTAGCTCCAAGAGGTATGAAATGCTATGTTTAATTAAGAGGATATTGATTCTGAAATGTATTTTCTGACCATTTAGGTGTTAAACATACTTTTCTTTATTATGTCCTTTTTTATTAGAAAAAATGAGCATATTGGAGATGAACCAGAGAAAAGATGAGTGTGCCACCTGTATTTCTTTTTAATGTGAACTCTAGCGAGAATTTAATTCACTATTATGAAAGTGTCTCTGAAAGTACTGCATTTTCATGCAGAAAGGGTAGTACAAAGTACTTTTTTAAAGCATTCACAAATATTCAATCAGTTAAGTGCTGAATTGTGTTCAGTGATATTCACCATTATTTTATATTCACTTCCACAAATTAATATAAATTTATTCAGATGAATTCAGTCCCTGAAGTAACAGTGGAATGCAAAAATTTCTCAAGCCTCCTTGCAGGTTCATGTGAGTGCTGATGCAGAAACCATCCGCATGGCTATTTTGGTCATTCTTGGTAGTCAGTTAGGAAGCAGAAACAATTGGCCCATGAATCACAATGTTCAAACATGGTGAAATACAGAAATGGAGTCAGGCTGATATCTGTGTTCAGTAGCTTGCATCCACCAGACCTGATCCTGCAATCAGGGCACTTGCGTGGGCTAATGAAACCACAGAGTCCCGCTGGCTTTAATGGGGTATGTTCACAGGACTGTCACTAACATTGAATTGCAGGATCAAGGCCTGTGGGATGAAACAGTAATTTCTGTAAAACTTATTTCAGAAAAAAAGGATTATGACAGTTCAAATAAGCTAGGCTTTTTTTCATAGACAACGTATGAACAGAAACAGTTGATGGAAATCTGCATTATCCCTTTTTGATTAGCAGCTATAAGTTAAAAGTAACCAGCTGGGATGCTGCTAATGCATTTAAAATAAATAAAAAGGTGATTGAATGAAGACATTCTACAATGGTGGGAACTACCTAATATATGGTGTTAGATTGCCATATATCTATAATGGAAAATGCTCTTTGAGCTGTGGTGGAACAACATAAATTCTGTCCAAGACTGTAATTTCTGTGGCATGTGGAAAATTATAGATGAACCTAAAAGAATGTTAGTAGTATGCTGTTTCAGGATTGTCTGCTTTCAGGAGAAGGCCAGTTGTTCAGACTGAGCTTGCCAACTTCCACTTCTGCATTTAAAGAGAATGTGTTTGAAGAATAAAAAATGGGGAACTGCTGGCTGTTTCTGCAATAAATATTGAAAGGGTTTCCGGCTTAAACTAATAATATGTAAGAGAAACACCTCTGGCTTAGGTTTTCTCATAAATATTTCAAACCTATCCCTCACTGGTGGTAGTAGTTTCTTGAGGCACAGAGCTCATTCTCTGCATGCTAGGCTTAGTTAGTAGCCCTTCAGAAAATACTCCCTCCAGAAAGTGTACAGAATTAAATTATCACCATTGCTGCAGAGCTTAGAAAAAAGTTCTTGTATAATGTGATAAAGGTAGACCTCAAAACCAATTTCTGTGATGTTTTGCAAGACAGAGCTTTTCATCCTTGGATGGGTATTAAAAGGAAACATGGAGTCTTACTTGTGTTTGTGCTTTTAAATGAAAACTACTGGTCCTAAATCTCTTGTATGTTCCACAGTTTTTACATCTGTACCTCAGTATTAAATCCAATAGAGTTTCTTCAGCTTAAGACAAGAGTAAGAACATAGAATGTTATCTGGTGGCTTTATCTCACTTTCCTGTCTTGCTATCAGACTTGATAAGCATCTTTTGGTGAATATGTTAACAAAAACACTAACAACTACTTGAGAAAATAGAATTTTGTTTAGCACTGTATGTTTGTAATAAGAAAATAACACGCGAGAGTAAAAACTTACAGAGTGTGAGTGGATGTATGAAAGTAAGGGAGAGGAGTTTCACCTATTTGTGGGAAGTTTTTCTCTGGATTCTTTTGCATTTACAGTAAGAAAGTGTCTTTGATTATATTAGACAAAATGAGTATTCAAGGCATTTCTGCTGCAGGTAGAGAACTATTGAGTGTTGTAGATCAACAAGGTCTGACACACAGCCTAGCTGCTGTTTTCAGTAAAAAAGGGCTAGAGAGTCCAACAGGAAATCAGAGCTCTAAATGGTCTTGTTGAAAAGTATCTTAGAATACTGTGTTCTTCTTTAGTGAGAATATAATGGCAAAACCAAAGGTGTTATTGCTGCTTGTTCTTAGAATCCAAATATATATCTGATTGTCTGGCTTTTTATGAACAGGTATCTGGGTATTAAATTGAGATGAGCTAGTGATTTTGCCAACAAAGCCTATACATTATTTAAATGAAGACTGCCACTCTATCGATAGTTTCTTTCATTGCTTCACTTGAATGGCAAATGTGTTTATCTTTTACTGTCGCTATAAAATCCCTTTCAACACAAAACTGCAAACACCACAAGAGAACTATCTCCTTTCTGGTAACAAAGCTTTTATTATTTTTACTTTAACTATAGTTAAATATATAGTATATAAGAAGGAGGCTTTATGATAAAGGGCCTCTAGAAATAATGTCTAGAAAAATTATGTCCTCTTGTATTATATATATTATGAGAATTATAACATTTGTCTATAGTTGCTAGTAAAAGCAAATGATCTGTTCAGCTACATTTAATCAACTAAAATGAGTTCATTTTCCAACGCATAAGGCTGAGATCCTACTTTCAACAGATTACAGAGGATTTTATGCAGGATTTTCTTCTGTTTCAAAAAGGATATGGCCACTCTTACAATTTTCTGATGAAGGACTCATATCTACCTTGCGGCCTCATATATATGTTTAGATTTATGAAGCTTCATATGATGACTGTAGAAACCATTTAGAATATATAAAGTGTGTTTTTTTTTGGGGGGGGAGGTAAATTTGTATTAGGAAAGTTGCTTACCAAGCAGCTTTTTCTTTCCATAATAACCTTTCTTTCTTTCATCCAAAATAGCAGAACTAAAAAAGTTTGCTGTAAGTTTTGCCTGAATTTCTTTTTCATGGTTGTGAACATGATGCACCACAAACTTGAATAGCGCTATGTTTAAAATAGGCTGGAGAGAAAGAATACAGAGTATGTAAAAAAAAGGACCAAAAAGTGGCAGCACTCTCATGGCCAAACCTTAGGCTAAGGTTTGTTACAGTGTTGAAAGGAAATGTAGCCATTTAACTTTACTAATTCAGGGATTTAACTGGGGCTGGCTGGCAGCAGCACTAGGAGATGGACTGCACTTAGCCCTATCAGCTGGGAGGAGCCATGTCCGTAAGAGCAGCGGGCGCCGTGGGCATGGGCAGGGCCACATCACCTGCTGTGGAGGTTGCAGACATCATCTGGAGGCCCACGCAACCACTACCAATCACCAGGTCCCAAAAGGATTTGAACAGACTGATCAACATGGGGTATCCCCTACTGGTCCTGTAACTGACCCCTGACTGTGGCTGGCTGAGGAGAGGCCCCAGGGGCATGTAAAGGACAGCTCCAGGGCCCTCACGCACCCTGCGTTGCGGGGCAGGGAGGTCTCATCATAATTTGAAAGAACAGCACACACCTGTGATTAGTGTTGTGGTATCTCTGCAGTCAGCTTGGTCTTAAACTGCGACACCTGTTTGTCTAACTTCCCTCACTGATGAATGGTTTAATGTGTTCATTACACCTCTGATGTCCTTCTTTCACCTTCCAGGAGTGTCATACCTGGATTTTGAGAAGAATAGTGTAAAGTAAATTTGAATTTTGTTTGTTTTCATCATCAACTGGAAAGATTTTTTCAATAATGGAAACACAGAGGGTGGCTGAGGTATCAAACTGCTGCCTTTCTTACAGTAAAAATTAACAATTATCATAAAATCATCACATTGGTACTTTTTTGTTTGTTTGTTTCTTAACAGAAAGCTGATTAGAGGTTGTAACACTCCTGCGCTATTTTTATCCAGGTTTCCTAAGGATTTAGATGTGTATGATGACATTGTCTTTTTCTTTTACCACAAATAGTTTTTGAACCGGTTTCTTAATTGCAAAGAAATGTGACAGGCAGGTGAAAGTTTAAAAGTGAGCAGGTTATTATGACAATAACATACTGAACAAAGGAGAGAGACCTAAATTGGTGCCCTACAAAGTATGAGACTACTACAATATTAAGTACCAGAACATGACAGTAGGTGTCCCTCAGTCATGAGAAAAGGTCCAGTGAGGAGAACTGCATGTTTTGCCTGGAATGATGCATACATGAGACAAGGCCACAGGAGCTGAGGCTTCATTAGCTCTGCTGTCACAGATCTGTGTATTCTGCTGATAGAATTCAGTACATTTCTTGTCCCTGTTTTGTAAAATGTAGGCCACTAGTACGTATTTTTTATGAATTAGCTGTTATGATTAACTGTAAAACTTTATAAGAAAGTAATTTTTCCACCAATTTGATTCTTGATGTGTCTGACCTAATGATTAATAAATAAATGAACTTTCACTGTGGTAATTAATTTACTGAGAACTCCTAAACATTTGAAATTTCTCTTTTAGCAGGAATAGTTCATAATTTGTAATAATATATCTGTTTTGTCATTTATGTTTCTGGCTTGAATAATCTCTGTCTTTGCCAAAGCTTTGCCTTATCCAGAGCAGTGTTTGCCAGCTCAGTGTTGGCGGTCTCTTATGTGCAAGTCCAGTCTTCTGAGCACTACGGACTAATTTTTCAGTCAAAATATGGAAAACTCATCAAAAATTCATATTTCTGAACACTTTGAATGCAGCTCTTTTCACCATAATGTAGGATGAACGTGAATGTCAAAATCTTGAATGCTTCCTCAATACTGGATTGTTGTCCTCCACACTACAACACTGAAGTAAGGTCTTATTTAGTTTAGCACAGAACAGTATTTTCAGAAGGAGCAAGCATAATGTAATGGGGATCTCTAATCCAATTGCATTTCCTGTGAAGATTGACTGTAACATTTTAGTATCCTTTAAAATGTTGACATTTAAGAGATTAAAACATTTGTCCCCAACAATTTCAATACTGATTTAAAAAAAAAAAAGATGGGAGAGGGATGATGAAGTCAAGCCTTGTACTTGTTTTGTCTTTGACCCAAATTCTACATCATAGAGAATTGTGACATAGTTGTGTATTATCTCAAGAGAAATCCCTGAGGAGATGGTGAAGAAATGGACATTTACTCAAATAATGTGTACGTCTACAGGATGCTTGTATTTTTAAATTAAATGTTTCAGATTCTGGTCCTAGATGAGCAGAGGTCATGGCTGTATTGCCACTACTGTGAAGGTTTTCTTGCTGATGCTTTTTCTCAGTTCATGTTGACCTTGGTATTTCAGCTGTGATCATGTTGAAAGGTAAAGTGGTAAGCTGGTAAGTATTAACTATAACACAAGTGTTCAGATCAGAAAATAAAGTGCATGCAGTACAGTGGGAGTTGATGGTTTTCAAATACCATGTGCTTCCATGTTAAAAAATGTGTGCCAAATTATGCCAGCTGGGAGGACATGTGTTGCCACACACCAAATGTAAATTCAGGCTGTAAATTAATTAAGCTTCTTATTTTAGTCAAACAGAACAAAAAGATGCCTGCTCTGTTGCCAAGACTGTAACAGATTTTTCTTAACATATTGTCCATTGACAATTCAATGTAAGTATTACAAATGGTTGTGCAACCAACATCAGAGCTTGTTTCAGTAGGGCCTTTCTTGGTCTCCTTATTCTGAAAAGCTAGTATTGCAGCCCTAAAATAGTGGTCGCCTTCATTTCCCTCCATAAAAGTTCAGTTAGACTTAGACTGGAAGCAGGGAAAGTAGGGAGGAAAGATTCTTTTTGAACCACCGTCATCCTCCTCTCACTTTCCTCATGAAACTTAGTTGCATAAACTTTCTCCACTCATTTTGAGATTCTTTGTAATCTTCCTGTATAAATGAGTTTATTAAATAAAACAGTGTATAAACTATTGGAAAATCAGAGAGAATCTGAGTAGTACTGGGTATAGAGAAGAAAAATGGACCCATTAAAAAGCTAAGGACATCTTGTGGATGAAAGGTAGAAAGAAAATGGAGCTCAATGGTACCATGCGATCAAATGATCACAGACAGACTACTTCGATTTCCAGTAAATTTGCTGATTCTGATCATAATTTTCTATCAGAAAGTAATCATAAATAAGCCTGTTACTTTCATGCCTGAAAAAGCATGCATAATGAAGTGTTAGGTCAACACTATTAAAAATGGCTATTTATTTTGGAAGTAGAATTTGAAATGTTTTTAGTTATTTTGAGGTTATGTGCTTTATAGCAGGAAGCTGCTCAGCACTTTCTCAAAATCAAGTCCTTTTTTAAGGAGTCTCAAGCTGAGGGGTCAAGCAATAACATTTTCAGAAGTACTGGTTTTGAGTAACACTAGTTACACTGAACCAGCTGTGAAGTTTTGGCATGTTCTTTAGCAGAACAGGTGAAGTTCTATATAATCAGTAAACACTAACTGGAAAGTGTTTTCACAGGGGTCCTGTTTCTTTAACTTTGCATTCATCAAAGGATCAGGGCTGTGTTGTATCTGTGTGCCACAGTGACAATATTCGCTGATTTTTATTTTCCTGTTGTGATGGATGAATAAAAAAAGAGTCTTTGGTTTGTCCTTAGAGTGTCAGACAATGTGTTCATCCTCAATCTGACATACATTCAGTGCTTCATATCCTGTGGATCTTCAGACTCATTCCTAGAATAGTGAAAAATTATTTTCCTAACAGCTTTGGGAAATAATGATTTGCTAAAATTAACAAGACTTCAGCAATTCACCAATATTTTCATACATTTGCATGAATTCATGTGAGAATGAATCCCTGAAATTATAATAAATTCACTTATGGTTTCTGTTAAGAAATGTACTTTTATTGCATTTTCTGGCTTTTCATAATTTCAAAGTATTGGTCTGACTTTTTCAGACTTATTATCTAGATACTCTGGCCAGCCTGACTATAGTTTAGACTACTGAATCATAAGCAGAGTATGAACTTGGATTTTTATGGTAAGGCCAAAATTTTCTGGTGCTTAGAACCAGATTTTTTAATCAGTCAGATGTGATTGCTCTGAAAGACAAAATGGAGTCTCAGTTTTACAGTTGTTTCCATATACGCTGACTTTAAATTGGTGGTACTGCAGATCTAATAATCCATCCTGCTTGTTTCAGGATGGTGTTACTGGGAACGTCTTTTACAGGTAATATTCTTAAAACCTATAGTTAGCCTAAAGTGACAAACACCTCCTAACAGTATTTGGAGAAAATGCGATATATGTATCAGTGGAGGCTTCAGCTAAGGATTTCTCTTGGTTTGTTTCCAGGCATCATAATGACTTTTTTTTCCCCCAAGGTAAAAAATTTTAGGCTGCCAAAGGGAGCAGAAATCTGTCATGTAGTAAAGTCTTACTCATTTTCTGAAGCTCAGTCCCATTTATTTCCTGGTATGATTATTCACAACTCAATTTTTATTAATTTTTATATATAATATCTGAAACGAGATATGTAACAGAGGACTTGGGCATAAATTTATACAAATCCGTGGTGTCATACAGCTTTCTTGCTTGTGTCTCTATTTCTGGTGCATTAAAGCTGAGTCACAAGAAAATCATGGGTTTATGAAGCTTCTTTCATAAACCAGAAAATGTAAAGTTTTATTGCTCTTTAGGCACAGATTATTAATGCTGTAATGACATTAAAGAGTATTAAATGCAAATTTGCAAAGCTCCAAAGAGCTTTATTAGGATAAGCAACATTTTTATTGAGTCACTGTTTTAATGAAAATCTGGCAAAGTAAATCTAAGCGAAGGCCACCACAGATGTTCTGCTATGCTTCATCAAGGAGTAAGCTGCTGAGTGCTTAGGGGTAGAGAAGAAAGCTTGGATGCACCCAGTCTTTATGTACATTTACCCAAGTTGATTTATAGTCTGTGCTGCATATAAAACACAGAGGAGCATTCAGTAATGAAATAGAAAAAGGAAAGGATCAGAATCTGTATAGTACTCTAATGAACATGCCAGATAAAGCAAATGAAAGAGATTCTAGTCTGACAGGTGGTTTAACTCAGTATGGAGGTTTTCTAGAGGTGCGGGGAGAAATGCCGCTCTTGATTCTGTAGATGATACTCAATCACTGTGAATTTTAAGAAGAGATACAACTAATTGTAAATTAGTTCTGCTCATCGTGATAGAATTATGATAGCAATATGATTATATTGTTCACTAAAAATTACAGGCTTGTACAAGTGGACATGTAGTGTCATGGATCATACTTACATAATTTTTACTTAGACAAGAATCTACAACTATCTCACAGATGACATACTGTGGTGCCTTTGAAGTATAATACACTATTCTGGAGGTGTGACAGAAGCTATCCACTTCAGAAGGATAGATATAATGTGGAATCCTGTTTTCCATGTAATTAATATGCTTTCTAAAACCTGAGAGCTGAATCATAGTACATAGTCTACCACCTTTATGTACCTAGGAGAAGAGTGCTTATGCACCTTAATGATGTTGAAAAACTGATGTGAAGCTGTCTGGGGCAAAATCCTGCAACACAGACTAGAATTTTAAAGTCCAATGATGAAGTACATTTGTAGTGTAAAAAAGGTCTGCTTCTGGCTGTCCACATGTAGAGAAGGAAACAATCTTCAGAACACTTCTGCACTGCAAGACACTAGATAAGAAAGTGATTTACCCCTCTGTTATATAGTATCCCTAGATCTTGTATCATTTTTCAGGTGGTGAATGGGGTCCCTAAGATGGTGGTTTTAATCTGCCTGTTGATAGAACAACCTGTTTTATGTTCCCCTTTTTTTTTGAGAAATTAATTGAAACAAAACTGTAGCTCTTGAATTTTGATGAAAATAAGACTGTTTCTGTGTTTTGTTTTGTTTTGTTTTGTTTTGTTTTGTTAATCTTTCACAGGAAGAAATTTTTAGGTGTAGGCCAGTGATGTGTGTATGGTACTTTTTAAAGATTTATGCAATTTAGTGCAAGCCTTATTAATTTTCAGTCTAACTTGTTCTCCATTTAGTTCACAAGACATTTTTTGTAGGTTTCCATACACACTAGTTAGTACATGTTATGGACTAAGATGCAGAAGAAAGATGATGAAATGGCCTAGGACTGTTACCTTATTCTCATCAAAATAACTCTGGATCAGCGTTAACTAGATTAAAAGCCATTAGATTTGTGCTTCAAAGTAACCAAACTGGCTTTTGAAAGCTGAACAGTATCTTTAGAACAGAGTAAACCATTAACCAATCAAATAAAGATCCCATAGTAACAGTCAGATATAATTTGACTGATGACAACATTATAGCTCCATAGAATTTGCTAATAGATTTTATTGTTTTGAAATACAACATATAATGAATACCAGGAAATAGCTGTAGCAACTTGGCCATTCCTATTAGTTTCAACCCTGGAAGAATCATGGTTTCCCATTATACATCCATACACTGTATTGTATCAAAGATTACTTATTTTATTCAGGCTAAAATTATGCCACTGACCTTTATAAGGATCCCTAGAGTCCAGGGAAACATGATGGGTCTTGCACTGTTCTCTCAAACTCAGGATAAGTTCTTGCTTTGCAAAACAGTTTTCCCACGTGAATTTTTAATATGATACTCACATTTATGCCCTCCTATTATGACTTAGAAAATAGAAATGATTTTGCTCTACTTCCAGTCTTTAAAAGTGTGAACTTTAATTCAGTAATCACCTTCAGTTAGAAAACGTCTGGACTGGATGCAACTGGTCTTGAATTCACCTCATGCATATTCCCATATGAACAGCCCCTGAATTACCTCACTTTCAACTGCAAATTCCTCGCTGAAATGAAGGCTCTCTTGACTTTAAGACTATACTATGAGAAACAACATTCATGGCACTAAAAATCACCTGGATCTTGGAAATACATTGCCACTTCTTTATGATACGATTAATATATTTTCATAACTGTATCTTGATGTTTTATGTAAATCAAAAACAGATGCATATCAAAGCTGTTATGAGAAGCTAAGACCCAAATATCCATGAAATGACCAGAATCTTCTCAAAAAGAACCATGATAAGACAGAAAAATATCCAAAAGCAAAAGAACGAAATCAAAAGCACTTATCGTTAGACCAGATGGATTATGGTGGAGAAAATAGTAAGCAGTGCTTGCCAGGAGAATTAGGTGTTGGCCCAAAAGGTAACTGTAAACCTCAATTGTTTTAGGGTCCATCAGAGCGTTCTGTGGTGCACCTTGCTTTATTCTGAACAGTGGCAAACTTAAATCTGGTTGCCATGGAGAGTATTCACAATGACTGACCTCAGGTATCTAATTTAGATATTTGCCTTAGGAAACCAGGCTTTCCCTATGGAGAATACATAAAATCAACTGGAAATTCAGAGAGTGGTCAGAATGCCTAAACTGTGTGCTTGAGTGCTTTAACTCTGCCTTTACTATGTAGGTAGCATTGGCTTCTAATACTGAAATTAAATTTCCAAGTTTAAGTGTGAGAATTTTCTCTTGTTGATACTCTAAAAATATGTACGTTCAACAGAGAAAAAAATAACCCTTTAGAATTTTAAGAGCTTTTTTTTATATATTTACTTCTGTATTCCTGTCAAACTACATGTCCCTAAAGAATGAACTGGTCTCCATTCTTTTTTGTTTTCCTTCAACAACTCACAAATGGAAGAGCAATATGATACTCCTATTTAAATTACAATTGGTAATTTGACAAGGAACTCCTGCAGGATGAACTAGGTGCTGCTGGAGAAGTAAGAGGGTATTATTTAGACCTCACATGTATTAGTACAAATCGTACTTGTACAATGTAGTAATGATACCTGTGAAATAATAGGCAAAGGATAAATTTAATGGATCTCTATAGCTGAATGTCTCTGCAATTCTTCAGTGCTTATTTGCACTTCATATAAGAAGTGGTAACTTGCCTTCCATTGCAGAGTAACAATGGTTTGTAAAGGGCACCATAGACAGAAAGATAGCAGCTATGGGGAAAATATACTGAAACAATGGCTCTATTTTTAAAAGCAACATTTATGTTTTAGCATGTGATTTCTGCGTATTATCTAAATGTTTATAATGTTAGTGAAGACAAATTGATACTAAACTTAACTATTCAGGATTGTCTCTGTCTCTCATTCCTTGCCTGAACAGCTTAATACAGTCAAAGAATATCATTACTTTTACTGACTCTTAACATTTGCAAATATGTGTGTATATATTTCTATCTTCAAAAACATTGTTTAAAGAAAATTGACAAACAAATGAGCACCGGCTGCTTGCATTACTAGTCCATGTTACATAATTACATCTTATAAATGAACTGGAATTGTTAGAGCAGTTCAGTTAGAAGTGAAATTGTTGGTGATAGTTGCAAGAGTAAGATATATGTACATTTTAAAAACAAACAGGAAAAACCAGATTGTTACAGAGTACAAAAGGTATTTCTAAATTATACTCTAAAGTGACCTAACCAGCTACATAGACAACCAGAATAGCCTAGAAAATTGACAAAGAAAATTAGTCTGGCTAGATCAAAAGTGAATTGTAACAAAGTAGGTTGAAGCAGTCTGAAGACATCTTATTTTCCAGGTAGTATTTTCTAAGGTCAAGATAGAAAATCAGGACAAATACTGAACTTTGATTCTTCACAGCTGATTAATAGCTTATTTACCCCTTAGAAGTCTGTGTTGCTCTTTATGCATTTGGATGGAAAGGTAATGGTTGGAACTGGGACCTCCATTTCGGTATTGCTTTATTGTATTTCCTACAATCTCTTAATATACATGAACTGTCACATTGAATGAGTCTGGATGTAGTTAAGAGTTTTCAGGGCTGGAGCTTGTTTATGCTAGTATATTAAAATATTTTTCCCCTCTATGTCTTCTGTCCCCTCCCCCCTTATTTTTACCACTGATACATGTTTTCTTTGTTATCAGTTAATGTAAAAATAAACACAGAATGTTGTACTGTAAAAATAAACACAAAGTGTTGTACTGTTTGATCTTTAGTTGTTTAGCCTCATTGGTGAAGCAGCACAGCAAGTAAGGTAATGGAGCATGTTCTGAGAAGTCCTGCTGGTATCAGAAATGCTTGCCACTGCACCACAGAGAGGAATCCTTTAGAAAGGGTAACCATTAACAAATGACAGTTTGCATTTACTGCTGGATCAAGCATGTGTAGAAATATGCATAAATGCCTGCAGCTGTCCTGTTTTAGTCTGGTCTCTTGCTTTATGGCTGACAGAGATATGGCAATAAGCATAAAGCAGCCATATATTTTGCACTGTTGAGTAAATGAAAATCCATGATAATAAGAATGTATAAAGTGATTACAATTTGAATTCCCAGAGATCAGGCACTGTCCTTACTACCTTACTACATATCATCCCGATACCTGGGGCATGTTTTCCAAATAATTTCCTGCAATACCAGCTCCCAGCCCTGTGGATCACTGGCTACTCACACTCTAAATGCCCTCATATCTCTCATTGAGTTGCTAAGCACCCTCAAAACTGGCACTTTCTTCAGAATGGAGTGCTTGTGGCTTTGGCAGCTTTCCTTGAAATAATTTTTAATATCTGACAATCTTCTGAATAAAGTCATCGGGAATTTATTATACTAAAATGTAAGATTTAAGAAAATCACTGTATTCAGAAAGAGGTATGTGATCATAAATGACATCTGTGCAAAATAATTGCTTTTAATTTTATTTGGCACCAGATGACTTTTTCTCTCTTTACCTCCTTGAATGAACTTCTCCTTCTCCCTGCGGTCTGGTAGCACAGAGTTTAAGCTTAATACGTAACCTTTGCGACCTATATATTGAAAACTCATTTTATGGTGAGATTAAGGAACAGAGTTCATCTTAATTTCTGATGGATAGTATAGAAAACAAGTCCTTAAACTTGCAGTGATAGTGTCATAAGACTGCTGGTTTTGGAGTAGGTTCATACCTACCCCTGGTTTCATTGGGCTGGGAACACTACTGCAAAGCTTGTTGCTGTTTACCTGCATGAAATTCAGGCTGCTGCCTATATAGACTTTAGTAAAATAGGTATTATTGTGGTATGTTTAATTCAATGAGGATTTAAAAATACCAAAGCTGTAGTTATTTATTTTTAGTTGAGGAATGGGAGGCTAGGAATGTTAAGTGGGAAGGAAACATAATCTAAGGTAAGTTTTGTTTTGGTGGATCATCTTAAATGGACTGATAATGTCATTTATTTATAGGATTCTGCATGACATTAATATCGGCTGCATTGAGCAAATTTAAAAATCACTGCAGATGGCTTCCAACAGGCAAGTGCTGTGTGATGTTGCAACAGGGAGCATTTAGTTTGTGGTAACCAATGGAGTAATAAGGTTTTAAAAATAAATATAGCGTGCATAATTACTACTATATAGATACATAGTAATTTTCAAAAAGCTTTTGTATACTGAATAAGAAGTAAAATGTACTAAAGTAAATTTCCGGCCCTTCACATTTCTAGGGTAGCCATATATAAAGGAGTGTCACAAGAGTTCTGAGGATATAAAGTATTTAGTCTCTTTCTGATTTTGAATGATCTTTTCCTGTCTTGTAGATACTGGCTAAAATGAATCACTGGTGCGAATGATATAAAAAATCCTAACAACAACAACAAAAAAGAAACAAATTCCAACAAACTTGTAATGAAACCCAAAATTTAATACTGCAATTACAAAAATGTATAATATAATCGCACAGATTCTGTTTCTGTTTGTATTGGTGCACATTCACTGTGAAATAGGTATGCTCATTATAAATTCATGTTGGTGGAAATTGGACAAGAATCCAACCTAACAACCCATGTAAAACAATAGTATTACCTAATTATGCTTCCAACCTCTTGAAATTAAATTTAATTATTTAGAATGTGATTGCCCCCAAACGTTACCTTTTTGTACTGTAATTATAGAGTATGAATGAAAAGAATGAAGAGGTCAGGGTTCATAAATAAGGCTTAGGACAACTAAAAATAGTTATTATGTCAATCTCTGTGAGAGATAAAACAAAAATGTGTGATGATGGTCTATGAACATGAAATATCCCTTTCACTGAAACATACATACAAAAGAACAATAATGTGTTTTTCAATAAGAATTAAATTTCCTTTATCTGATTTTTTATTTGTAGTTCCTTACTATTTTATTATCTATTATCCTAAGTGTTCTGTCTTATGTTCTCATATATCTTTATTTATAATAACTGATCTTATCTCACATGGAAGCAGATTAACAAGTCACTCCTATTATTGGAACAGTAACAAATAGGGAATACGAAGACATAGGTGAAAATAATTTTTCTGATCTTCAAGGAATACGCACATGAAAGAGTTATTTGATTATGAAAAATTTGAAATTCACAGTTCAGTAATCTATTTAATCAGGTTATCAGTTTTAAGAATGCAGAGCATGTATCTGTTTAAAGATTAGTTCCTGAGTACCTTGGTGACTATGAAGTGTACATTTCTTCAAACTGACATCTACTGACTGCCCTCAGATTAATCTTCATTCTTGATTTGCCTCCTGCTTTTAGCTGATATTGTTAACAAGAATGAACATTAATACTCCTTGCAATGGCAATCAGTGAAACTCTGAGAGACCATAACTCTACACCATTCAGTATGGATCAAATTTGCAAGGAAGAGAGGTGAATGTAGGTGCAGAGTTGATTGTAAATCTGTGCCTGCACTGATAAATACCAAAAGTCAGTTTCTTAACAATGGTTACTAAGAGTAGTTTTCTATTTGTACTATACTGCCCTACATAGTTTTTCTCATGAAATGATTTTAAATTTATCACAGTATTGTCTGATAATAGTATGATACAATCAAACTATAATTGTACAATATGCTATGCTATGAGTAGTATATATTGAAAAGATTTAGTGAATATTTTTGTCGATTCAAGATCTACATGAGATCACCTTTGGATCTTATTGAAACCACCTTTGTGATCTAACTGAAATTGCATTTTTTTAGCACAGGAAGTAATACTTAATATTTTTTGATCCTTATTTAAAATATGTTTTATATAAGTTGTGTATGTTCCTATAAAAAGCTATTACATGCTGTATAGTAAAAGTGCTGAAATTATTGGGTAGCTGCTACTTTCTTGCATAATTGAAAGCAAGCACTGCACAGTGACCTTTTCTGCTTTCCTATGTACTTATAAAATGCATGGGATGAGGAAGAGACAGAGAATTTTCCCATGAGACACAACACATGCGAAAGAGAGCATTTCTGATGATGGAGAATTGTCAAAGGTTTGAATGCAAAAGAAACCTGTGGAGATATAGGACAACAAATTCACTCGTCCTTTCTTCTACTATAACAACAACTGGTGGGATTGTAAAATTGGATTTTTGAACCAGTGAGTCAAGTCTTGTGCTATGACAGGCAATCACATCATGATTCATAACTGTATCAAGTTTCATCTTAAACTCTATTTAGATTTTTTTCCTGCTACACTATAGCCTATGAGAAAGAAAATTTTTGTTCTAGAGACTTATGCTACTGATAGCTGGAAGCCTTAATCTAATTTTCATCCTGTATTTAACATGAACAGTTTGCGTATTTGCTTTTGTGTTCTAATGTTTGCTGTATTCATACATAAAAGCCTTAGTCCCTCTCAAACTAGGGCTCAAATCAAATTACATCATCAAAGTCAGTGCTAGAATGTAGATGAGACAAGAGATGGGGCAGGCAGCCAAATAAAGACCTCTTAAAAGACTGTAGAACTAGTAAATACAGAGACTTGAATGGAAAGGTCATGCTGGCGGAATGCAATAAGTAAGCATTAATTCTTTAATCTTCTCTTATCTAATCTCAGTATTCATTCATGTAGGCCCAAAACCACCAAGAATCTAGCTGTTCATAAATGCCTCTTAATTATATTCTCTGTTACTATGCCCTCAAAATGTAGTATTTTAAGCTACATTATGTTCAACCAAAGGCTAGACTGAAGAAGAAAATTAGGAGAAATTTTTGTTTTTAAGTGTGTGCAGAGCAAGAAGTTTTTGCAAGTTTAGGGGGATAAATAAATCCAGCTTGGGTATTTGTCTGGGATAGGTATAAAATTGCTGTAGAGAGTGTACCAAAGGGGAAGAAGTATTCTAATGGCATAAATGCCTGTCTTGGCAAACTACATCTGGAAATGTAGCCCCTATCTTTTATCTCTTGCGGTAAAGCAAGAAACCTATGTTCTTCCTTTAAAAATGTACTGAAAGACCTACCCGTAGAAACCTGTCAAATCCAGCAATAAAGAAGCTTGATAAAGATCCTGCAAAAGAGGAAAAAGAGAGCTGAAATATGGCACCTTCTCTGTTAAACAGAAAATACTACCTGCATCAACCAGTTTGATTTCCATAAGAATTAAGAGGCTGAATACTTTTGAAGATCTAGACCAGGATTTTCAACAAGTATACATGAAGAGGTGAAACAGTCAATCAGATATATATAACTTAGCAGACAAATACTAGTTTGCAGGGAAATGTGGTTATATTTCTTAATTGATAGTGTGTTGATCTTTAAGGATAGCTGACTGCTTTGGTAGCATAACTCTTCAATGTCAACGTAATGAGAGGGGTTCATAAACATTTAGTTATTGCATTTCTTTAGATGAAAGTACAGACGGTCTTTTTTTGCCCTTTAGCAATGGTAGTTCCACAAAATTTAAACCTCAGATAGGCAAGTAAAGGGAGATTTAATCTATAGCTGCCTGTGGAGGACCTGCTTGAGGATTTGAATTATAGTCCTGATTCAGTTCTCCACCGTTCAGACTGCAGTTTTTAAATGGTTTAAGGGATTATTTAAGGGTATTAGCTCCCACTGAAAGCTCAAACCCCCTTGCAAAAGATTATTTAAATTTGTCTTTATGGTGTTACAAGTACCTAGTCCTATGTTTAATACTGGTTTTCTACCTTTTAAAGCTATCAAATTTGCTGTGTTAGATTAATCCTTGGCTTGTAACTATGAAAAACTTCATACAAAAGAGATTAAATAGTAAAGTTTGCAGCCTGTTCTTTTTAAGATCATGGGATGAAATCCTGCTCCCACAGAAAGTAGGAGAAATTTTACCACTGACTTCAGTGGGATCCACTGCTGTTATGCATGCAATAGAGTTATTGACAGAATTCACCTACCTGTTTCTTGGTAGTGATTTAATTCATGACAACAGTGCTTACAAGATCGATACTTATAGCAATTATAATTGTCAAACAATTGCCCATATTAATAATGTCTACTGAACGCCTGACAAGAATTTGATGATGTTTATATCTGTTAATTGCCTGAAGACATTTATAGAATCAAAGTGCTTCACTATATTTATAATTACCATCAAGTACCTCAAAGTATTTTAATGCTCCTGGAAAACCACACAAAACTTCAACATTGTGGAATTTTAATAGGTTCAGTATTTTTAATTTAAATATAATAAATAGTACTGTTCTAAGATTTTGTTGAAATATGACTTACATCATGAATTTTGCAGGCCATGCCACTTTTCAATTATGGATGAGCTAAAAATGACTAAATGCAAAACCAAAAGCTTTATTTCTTCTTTTTCTTCTCCTTTTTCTTCTCCTTTTTCTTCTCCTTTTTCTTCTTGTTCTTTTTCTTCTTCTTCTTTTTCTTCTTCCTCTTCTTTTTCTGTCTCTTTTTCTCTTTCTCTCTTTCTTTTTTTCCTTTTCCTTTTCCTTTTCCTTTTCCTTTTCCTTTTCCTTTTCCTTTCTTTCTCTTCTTCTTCTTCTTCTTCTTCTTCTTCTTCTTCTTCTTCTTCTTCTTCTTCTTCTTCTTCCCTTTCTTCTCTTCCTCTTTCTCTCCCACTTCCTCTTCCTCTTTCTTTTTCTTGTAATATAACTCCATGAGTGAGTGATTTCTACTTTCTCAGCCTGTCCCTCTTTCATTCTTATCCTTCCTCAAGGAAAAGAATTCCATCAGGAACCAAGCAAAATCCCACCCTGATTTGAGATTTATTACAAAACATTCTTTTCCATAAGACATATTTGTAAACATTGGAGGCATTAGAGGTGGGCATATGAATCTATTCTGTTAGAAACTGTGTGGCAACTTTGGACATACTATATTTGCATTTTGAAAGCTGCTTGTTTAAACAAGAGAGATTAAAATTACTCATCAATGAAATTGCTAAGCACAGGTTTGAGACAGCAAAGAGTATGTGTGTCATTGGTATCACTGGTACATCCTCCTGAATGCCATGTATACGCTGTGGCACTCAGGATAAAGTTCTATGGAACTGTGCTCGGCTGGAAGATTTTTTTTTCCCACATAAGCATGAGCAGAAGTTTTCATGGTGCTACTTACCCTCATGCAGCATCTTTGGGGATATTAAATAGTTATTATTTTCTTTATAAAAACTAAATCTGGTTCACAGGGGCTTAGAAAGGAAAAACAATATGAGCTCTGCAACATTTTGCTCAATGGTAAAACAGTCTTTAATTACTTAAATTTGCACAAAGCACTAATCAGGCAGGGGAAAAAAATGCTTGAATTATTTGAGCTAATTTATCTAAGAGAAAAAAATAACTCCACTGCAGGACTTCCATCTGTCTGCAATGGTAAACAACTACCACCTGCTTCCTGTAAATGGCGGTATAAGATTATTACTCAGTAAATGTCACAATTTCCATTTCAAAACCCCTTTTCAGCTGTCTGTTTCTGCAGCAACAAAATAATAAATCACCTGCTACCATGGTCAGAATAAATCCCCTATCTCTAAAATAATGACTGACAGAAAGAGAGCCAGAAAAATGTTCTTTTTTGCTTTCTGTTCTATAGAACTGTACCTAGATGATGATGTGAGAGAGAGATATTCCACTGCATAGTTTAGCAAATAGGACTTTTTTTAGCCTTAATGCTGTATTAACATAAAAGGGCAAAAATTACTAGTTTGTATATGCAATGGCATCCATCAGTGACCTCTAAATCCATGCAAATATGTTGTAAAATGTTGCTGTTAGTACAAGGAAGAAAAATATGCTTTAGGAAGAAACATTTCTTTTCTAGAATTGCCTTGCCTGTGTTAAATTGCCCCTGAGGTCAAGATACTGTTCCAGCTCTGAAGTAACTGTAAGGATGTATATCCATCATGATTTATTTTGAGGGGCTGTAAGTTAACAGTCAAGCTGAAGTGGATATGGGCAGAAGAGCATTTTAGTGCCTGGGTAGCCAGAGCCTGCAATTTCAAGTGAATGATCTGGCAATGATCAGCAATCAAACAAAGCGAAGTCCTGTATGATATTACATGCTCCACTGATATTTTGGTTTCTGACCAAAAGGCAGCGAGCTTTCAGTATCATAAAAGAATCATTCAGTGGACTATGGTCACACTGTCATTGGTGCAGCTATTGGCACAGATGAACACTTCTTAGTATATGTCTTAATACAACATATACCTTTCTCTATTTTTTACACTGTTATTAAAATACATAGTACAGTTCAGCCTCATTTGTAGGGAGCACTTGATACCTGTGGTTTCCCATTTATATCTCCTTTCTTTTCAAATTTGTCATGGTTTTTGACTCAGTCATGTTTAAGATGCAGATCACAAGGGAACTTGCTCGAGGAAAATATCTTTTAATATTTCAACAGTCTCCTTCTCTCAGTGTCCAGACTTGGGTGTACCTCTTTGTGTCTTCTCCCTTCTTCCTCCTCTCCAATTCAGAGTTTGTCTAGGAAGTTTTCTGGCCCATTTCTCTGCAGCTGATCTCTGTGTTTCAAGAGCCCATTTTGCTGCATTTTACCTGCTTAGAGTAACTTTTATTTCACATGTTCTAATGATGCAGAATACAGGCAACAGATTATTTTATCTTCTGGGTAGAAGTCTGTGCTGTTTATTTTGTATGGATCTAAAAGTATATTTACTAAAGAAAGAAAGATGGAGCAGTGAAACCGGTTAATTATTTTACTGTTAGATTAAGATCTTCTGTGCTTTTCTCAGAAAACCCGGGTCTTTTGAAAAGGTGTCTAACTTCAGCCATGCTCAGTATATTTCCTTTCTGTGACAAAGACAGGAATTTCTAGACTGTGAGCCAGATGTTAGATCCCCTTTAGAGACGACTATTCTTTTCTACCGATTGTAGTCAGAGCTGAGAACAACTTTGCTTTTAGCTTGGGTGCTTCTGTTTGATCCTTAAATTGAGGTAGGATGAACCAGGGCCCTTCCCTCATAGTTCTGTGCTTCTTTGCTCCTAGGAAAAGGTGTATTTCTTTTATAGGAGCAAAGTGAATATTTTGTGCATAACATGAACAATTACTACAGAATATGATCACAGAAAGACATCAGAGGATGAAAGCACGGTTTAAGTTTGTGTATCTATTCATGGATCATTCCCAGTGTTCCGAACGTAATGATGGGAAATGACCACAAATAAAACAATATTAAATCTCTGCCAAACAATCTGCTGTTAGCAAGGAGTTAAAGGTCCTGCAGTACAAGGGAAATACTGATGAATGGGTTAGAGTACAGGGGAGGGTTGCTATGGCAGTTAGGTACCTGAGGCATACATCATATGAGAAAGTGCTGAGGAGAAGAGAATGCTACAGGTGGATCTAATAGCAGCCTTCAACTACCCGGTGGAGTAGATGGAGCCCGGCTTTTCTCAGAGGTGCACACTGGAAGGATGAGAGGCAACAGTCATAGGCTGCAACAAGGAAAACTTGAATCAGACCTAAAGAATAATATATTCACAATGTGAATGGTGAATCACTGCGAAAGGCTGCCCTAGCAGGCTCCTAGGAACTGTCTCTTAGGACAAAGCTCTTGGCAACCTGATCTAACAGAAGTTAAGTCCATTTTGATGAGGAGGCTGCATTAGATGACATCTATAAGTCACTTTCAACCTATTTTTTTCTATGATTCTATATGCTCTTTCCCCCAAATTTACAGAACAACTTTCTAGTCTGCAGTGAGGAAGGAGTCATGGTACATGTGTCCCTGTTCTGGGGAATCCAGTGTCCTCCTGGTAGTAATCACACAGTCTATGCTGACTTGTCTGATGAACATCCTTGCTAGCAGCTTATGTGGCTTATAGCCCAAGGTTATTTTGCTTTTGTGGTGATGTTATTGGATGATGCTAAGGTGTGGACAGCTGGAAGTGCTTGAAAAGATTGGCTCTGGTCAAATAAAAGGTTATTATTCTCTCCCTTTTCCTGTCAAGTGCTACTGGTACAGCTAGCAATGTGAGGGGAAGGGTCAGGCCTTCCAGCCTGACTAACCTGGAACACCAGGGAACAGGCAACGTTGTAGCCCTGGGCTGGTGTCACTGCATAAACTTTGCTTAAATAAACTTAACTATATACCTCTACCTTCGTAAATGTTCTTGTGAAAAAAGATGACATGTCTATTTAAAGGACAAATGTGAGGTGAATCTAATGTGTACAGAACGATAGTTTCTAGGTCACATATTTTTGGTTCCTTATAAATAAGAAATTGTTGCAATTGTTTTTGTACTTTACCATTCTACTTGTATTCGATACAAAGTATTCTAACTTTTCTATAGCACTCTGTCGTAATTAAAATGAACCCTAGTGGTAACATAATTACGTGATGGTAGAAAATGACTTAATCTATTTCTAAAATGGGCTTTATCAAGTATGTTTGATCATTTTAATTTCATAAGGATAAATCATGAATTTTAATAATTGAAGTACAAACGAAATTAACTAAATGATACAATGTAATTAGGGATGCAATACATGGGGTTATATTACAATCTGATTAAATATGTCTCAGAAGACTCTTTCCTAAAAAACTGATTTATTAAATATTTGTAATATCATCACCCACAAATTAACTGCTTCTTCCACAGTTTCATTCTGAGGTCATTTGAATTAGTTTCTTTAAAATAAATATGCAGGAAGTAAGTTTGTGTTGCAAAAACTTCATCAATTTTTAAGAAAGATGAAAGAGGCAACATTAAAGTGAAAACTGATATTAAAATAGAATTTGACAGTATATTTTTACAGTGCAAAGTCTGTATTTTGGGGGGAAAATATTGGAAAAAAGGAGCAGAGATACCCCACATGGACCATCACAAACTGTAGGTTATTGGTGGCCCTAGCCTCCTTGAGAAGCTCTCTTGCAGCTAAATTTGTAAATGCCAAAATCCTAGGGTTCAAATTAATATGCTCAAATTAACATTTTTATTGTTGCCATTATTTTCTAAATATTTTATAACCATTCTCCTTCTGCTTTATACACAAAGTCCTTCTTAAATGTTTTTTAAAGAAGCTATATGGAGTCTTCTCTCAAAATCCCTTCTCTTCACAACATACTGTGTTGAAAATATTTCTCAGTAAAAGATTTACTGAGGAAGAAGAATCCCCTGCTGTCAGTCTGTTATCATTGTACATATTTCAGAGAACAGGATCTTGAAACAAGACAAGACATCTTGGCCAAGCAGACAGGCTTAGTTAGGGAGCTCTGTAGTGCCTCCTTGAACTACTTCATGGAATGCATCCCGATTTGCCATTGCATTCACAGATGCTGGCATAAATTATCATAGTGGCACTGAAATGAATGGTTCTTCATAGTGTTACAGCAGTTGATACTCAGCATTTGGATTTGTATCGCCTACTTCATCAGGAACTGTCCTGATCATGATGCTAGTGCTTATTGTGGATGAAGGTAACTTAGCTAACAGGTTAGGAAGACAACCTTTGTTTTTTCTCAATCTTTCTCTCAAAACGTATAATATAAAAAGCAAAATCAGTATCAACAGAGAGTTTGGGGTTATATCATAATGTCTGATAGTCTGGCAAAGGCACTATTTGACAGGGTAGAAAATGTTGATACTCTTTCGAGCAGAAGAGAGCAGTGAAAATAATCCACATGAATTCATGAATGATTTGCTAATGGCCTACCACCTACCAAAAGGCAATTTTGTAGGTTTTGTAGTGAAATATTTTTAAAGTAGAGATTAAGAAAACCAAGTGGAATTAATGAGTTATAATGTAAATTACTATTAGGTTCTAAAAAAATCCTAATTGACAACAAGTGCAGAATACTTATCTATACATTGCAGGTAAGCTATGTGCAGCTGGCCAGAATGTGTTTATGGGAGAGTTTACCAGTTGTAAAAGGCAACACTTAAAAAACCCCAAACGTTACCCACACATACAACAGACTCCTCTGTTGAGAATGAGGGTGAGGGAACAGGGTGAAAATAACTCTCTGTGATGTTTAGATACAGAGTAATTTTTCAGTTTATTTTGTTTTAAATTCTGTGCTGTACCAGACGTCATTATACAAAAGATGACATGCCCACTGTTCACAGCAGCTGCGATACATTAGCCTAATGGATTGGAATTATAGGTTGCCTTAGGAATTCTCTATTTTGTTCCAAATCCAAATGTAAATCCTACTGTGAAAACTCTTGATACTATTATATGTGATAAAATATGATGTCTTTGGAAAGAAAAGAACCCAAAAACCTAGGGGAATGATAGGGAAGAATAATACAGACATGGCTAAAAGTTCAAAAAGAGTAGTTGGTCAAATGAAGAAATGTGACAAAGTAAAAATGACATATAATTTTTTATTAAATGTATGACATGTCTTGCAAGACTTTTGACCTCATGACTTAATATTCATAAAATAGGAATGCAACAAGTCAGTACTAACTAGATACTGGGAAAATATCTCCATATGTTTAAATGCCACCACTTAGCACCTGTTCAGAGCTCCTGAATTATCTTTGTACAAACTTGAATGTTATCAAAATGCACTGCTGTGCTGTAGAGAGATACTGAAAGAAATGCTAGAAACTTAACTGATATTAATGAAGCAATTTCTTTTGCTCTGAAACTTTTTTGGTACAACTTTGTAGAATTATCTGCACTGCTTTGCACGACATAGTATGGGTACAGTGGAAAGACAATGCAAAGTAAGGGACAAAGAAGGTCCTAAAGTACTTCAAACTGGGTGTGCTCTAATTTTAGAAATAAATTATGACCTCGATGAATTTGCCTATGTATGCTGAACAAATGACTGGCATTGAAGTGTGGATGAAGGAGCATCATGGATCTCCATTTAGAGAAGAGAAAGAGAATTTCTACCAGTTGTGTGGAGTGCTATATCATAATTTGGAAAGGTTAAAAAGTAACTCAAAATTTCCTAATTCACACCCTGCTTTCCAATAAAAATAAATTAAACCATTTAGAATTTCACATATGGTCTGTTTTCATAACAAATTTTGGGGCTGCAAGGAAAGAAAAGAACAATAAAATTATTGAGTTCAACCTTAACCTATACTTCTACTCAATGATTCTTACATATGCTCTATTAAAATATCCTATCTTGCTTGAAAGACAAGAAATATTTCAAGTGAAAGATAATTCACTATGTTCCTGGGTAGGAACATAGGTAGTAGTTTTATTTAAAAAAATTAAAAATTCAGTCTTTCCACAATGAATTTTGCTAGCTTCACTTTCCAGATGATGGAATGCATTACAATGTTGTTCAAAAGATTAGTTCCCTAGCATCTGCTGTTCAGTATTAATATATGATTATATATTATAATTATTATATATGATTATATATATGAATATATATTATATAATTATTATCATAATAATACGATGAAATCTTGTCTCTACTGCTGCCAGTAGGATATTTTGCCTTTTACTTCAGCGGAACAAGGCAGACTGACAGGTATTGATTAGGATTACACTGATTTAAAAGCATGTTGTCAGTAGTATGACTTGAACTCATTTAAGTTATGTCCTTACGGCTAAATTCCAGGTGGTCATAAGGATTCGCTTATGCATATTTGCCTGTTTGCTTACATGTATTTGTCTGGAGGGAAGAGCATTGTGTTTTTGAAGTGATCCTTGATGTATGTGGCAGAGAAGCAGCTCTGGAGCTTCTTTTAATGAGGCAAAAGGATGTCTTTAGTTCCCCATTGTAAGGTGTTTTTTGCACTTGATATGTTTTGTAGCTTTTTTTCAGACCCTGGTCTTGTAGTGAGTCTTTTCTGAGTCTTTCAGTCTCCTGACTGCAGAACTTCATTCTTAACCCATGTTCCAAATAATATTGTTTGTCTTGTAGATATTGTGCAGGTGTTGGATCACTTAATGAACCTGCAAGCATTTATTCTTAAAGTATTCTACTTAAGAGTTTATATGTTTCCAAAATACCTCTGAATTTGTATGTATTATTCATATCTTTCCAGTTCATGTACATATACATTAAAGAAGAAATAATTTCTAAGATGAAGTTCATAATTTGGTCATTAAGTTTTAGACTTACAATAACCTATGTATTTTTTTTTAGTGATGGGAAATGCAGCTATATATTTACAAACTTATAAAATAATTTCCACCTAGACTTCTGTGTTGTAGTACACAAACCTGTCAGGTTTGTAATTTGGTTCATTCTTGTGTTTCTTTACAGCAATGGGATTTCAGAAGTTTTGATGAGGTTTTTTTTGGCTTAGCAATTTTCTTGATGAGATCTTCATCACAAGCTTTCAACATTTTTGTGCTGATTTAGTTTGCGGTTTTCCCATGTCAGAATGTTCCCCCTCTCACCTTTTTTCTTATTTGTGATAGAACAAATTACAATCTGTGCCTCTTTATGTTACTGTTCATGGGGAAGATCAGCTCAAACTGCTTGACCTTCACGAGTAACACCAATGACAAATCAGCAAGAACTCAGCCTTGGAATAATGCAGAACAGGTTACTGGATATTTAGATATGTTGGTGTTTTCAAATCCCCGAGGTTAAATGAACGGCATGCTATGAAATGGAAAGACCCGTTTAATTGTATTGCAGAGCCATTACTTGTTGCCCTTCAAAACTTATGTACATCTGGTGAAGTAGAAAAAGCACAGAAACGGGTAAATATATGGCTTACCTTTGAAAAAGGAGAAAAAGAAGGAACTGCGGACTTACAGACAATACAGGAAAATTCTGTATTTCTGTATGAAAGTAACTAAGAAAATAATTGAGACGAATAAGACTTAACACAATCTTTCAGGGCAAATCCCATAAAAAAATAAGTCTTCTGTATGACAACATGGGAGTACAGGAAAAGTAGAGGTGACACAACTCAAGCTTTGATGTGCTTAAAAGAAACTTAGGAAAGCAGAAGATTTTTGAAAAATCTACATTAAAACTAGTAGGAAAATCATATATAGAAGGCAAGAAATGACAGCTCACCACAAAACAGGGAGAAATACTGAGTTATATGTCCTGGATCAGGTATTATTCACTGTTTTCAATAATGAGAGGTGTGACATTTATTGCATATGCTGATGACAGGAGATATGTAAATACATGGTACAAGAGGATATGAATTCAGTATACTTTTACCTGAAAAAGCAGTCTGAAGAAATAAGATGTTTTTCAAAGGAACAAATGCACAGTATTCCTAGTTAGGAAAGACTGAACTCACAGGACTGAGGGGTTACTATATAGAACAATTAGTTCAAAAAACCCAAAAACAGTTATGGGTTACAGAGAACCATAACTGGGGTACTAGTCATCAGTTCTATAAACTGTTTTAAGAAAGGCAGACACCTGAAAAATAGATAAAAAGAGTATAAAAAGCAAGATGGAAACAATCCTTCTGCTTTACTGAAAACAGATGGAATACTTGGTCCAGATTCAGCTGTTATGTGGGCCTGTTAAGAGTGTATGTAAGAGCAGGAATAAAGAGATGTCTACGGAGCATAACCTATGAAGGGCTCTGAACGTACTGAGGCTGTTTTTCTTCACAAGCAACAAGTGAGGGCTATCTTTTTTTACAATCTTTTACAACAGACTTATAATATATAAACTCATTGCAAACAAGAAAGAATATTCACTTCATGTCACTAATTATACGTTTAAACTGCATCCAAGATGACCAAGAATAGATACTATCTTTCTAATGCTAAAGTTAGACAAGAATAGATGGTCTGTGGAGGTAGTAGACAGCTAAGGATTAGCAGTGATTAACATCTGGCTAGAAAAATACCTATAATGGGATGGATTTGATCATGGCTTGGGCATATGGACTAGATAAGACCTGTGGCTGATTGCTTGATTTCTAATTCTGAGTCTTTAATTAAATGTATTTGTTGAAGTCAAGAGTTTCTTCTGCACATGGTTCACCTTCCCATCTTTCTTGAATAGTAGCATAAACAACACAAAAATGTTGAGTGGCTATTTTGTCTTTTCATTTAGAAATCTCTGCTAAGATAGCTTTGTCACATACTACTGGGAACTGCAGAGTAAAAGGTGCTAAACCAAAATTATATGAACAATATGTAGCAATTCTGATACCTATTTTTTTTCTTTTGATGGAAAAAAAAATGCATTTTCATTTCATGCTAAAATATATTTACAGGGTAACTATTGATATTGAAGGGACTTGAATAAACAGTAACTTTCTCTTTTTAATCTGGAAAAAAAGTATATTAATTCCTACTAAAATGTTATCTTTATAGAAGACAAATGTTTAACTTTTATTTTATACAACATCCACTTTGGAAAACAAACTACAGAAAGAAAGAAATAGGACAGAGTTTTAGATGCTCTTTCCTTGATATGAATTTCTCGTTCATTATCTGAGATATGAAGTACTATGATTATATCTGTTTAATTTAGAAAAAATGAAATTTATGATCCATTGTTTATTCTGCTTTTGATATCATTAAGGAAACTTTTTAACTGCTGGTGAATGAAATATAACTAATTGATTAAATGCACTTTGAATTTATGGATCTGATTAGGCAACATATGTTCTGCATACAAATCACTTTGCACTGCTTGCGTTCATTTAGGGAATCTCAATGTGGTTCATAAATGAACATTGACATTTCAATATTGCAGCACTCTTCTGGAACATTATCCGGTTAACAGCACAAATAAACAAATGGTCTTAAAAAACCTGCAGTTTAGTGTCAAAAATGTAAGCATCACTGCGCAGTTTGAAGTGGTTTGCTCTTTGCAACAGTGGTTTGCAATGGCATGAAGAAAGGTGCTTTTCTAGCAGTACTGCAGTCTAGTGATGGCCAGAGCAGCTGATTATAGACAGAAACAAAAACCTGGTTACCATCATCCAGAATGAATGACAGGAATTAGTGCCCCTTGAAAGGCCATTACAAAAACAGAAGGCAAAAACATCTGAAGAATAAGAAATAGGCTGTTGGAAAGAAAAGCTGAATGCAACCACCGAACTGCACAATTACTGCAGTCAAATTGAATTCAATTCTAACTGCCTCCGTCTTCAAGTCATTTTCCTTTGCCACCTCCTTTGCAGCTCCTCCATTAACTGCATTACTGCTGCCTCTGAATACCAGTGCGGGTTCTTTACAGACAGGAACAAGTATATATTTCATGTCTTTAAAGCCAGCCTAAATCACAATGTCTTCTTGTGATGTACCAATCCCTGTAAATTTCAATGGGGGTGCATTTTGCCAGTCTTATACAGGGTATGAGGCAGCAGTGGGAATGTAAAATGTGTGTGTTAACCATACGTACCTTCTCACTACCGTCTGTTTTGTATAATTTCATAATTTTTTACCATATCTTGCACTTCACGGAGTGAAGAAAATTTCTGTCCCTTATATTATTCAGCCTATGCATCTGCATTGGGGAACCAAACCCAAAGAGAGTCTGAGACACCAAATATTACCTGTAAATTCTGAGGGATGCCAGTTAACAGCAAAAGAGATAGAGTTGGTGGCTCTTATTTAGGCCTAGGTAGCTTGAAAAAATCAGGCTGTTCCAAATGGAAACTGCATTTGACAAGTATCAACAGATAGGAAGTTTGAAACATCAAATAACAGGAAAAAGGAGCGTAAGATGGGAAATGATGGAAAAAAAAGCAAAAACAAAAGGGGAACCAAAGGGGATTAAAGATGTGAGTTATTGTACAGCAGAAAGAAATGAAAATGGAAGCATTGACAGACAATGTGAGATTACCAGTTTGAAACACGTCTGAAGAAAGTGGTGAACTGACTACAGTGGGCAGAGGACTAGGCAGAATAGCGATGTATGTAGAGGCCACCACAGCAGAAATGTCAAGGTGACAAATGGGTAGAGGGACAGAGAGAAATTAGTGGCATCATAGAGCTATGCTCTTCTGTCTGCCATCCATGGTGAGAGGGCTATGCTCAGTAGAATTCAGGTTAGTCAAAGGAAGTAGTGACTTCCAGTTGAAGGATTAACAAAGAGGATATTTGACAAGCTCGTGGAGTTTTCTGAGTTGAGAGTAGACTGTCTTTAGAATATGTGTTCCTAAAGTACTCAGGTCAGATTTTAGGAGGCATATGAATAAATAATAACACTTCTTATTCACACTTGTGTAAATAGAGAGAAATTTGTATTGGGAGAAGATCATAAAGAAATTGCTTGCCCTTTAATTCTTAGTTAGAATTTAAATATTTGTCAGTACTGAAAAGCAGAGTAACTGTGCAATTTTTTTTCCTAAGAATGGGGAAGAAGATCATCTGAATCTGGAAAGGCTGACTTCCAGTCAGCCACCTTTGTCTTCCCTTTACTTTCACCACCACTTCTTTTTAAAGCAAAAGGAAATGCAGCAAGTTGAAATATACTAAATAAGAAGTAACTGCAGGAAATAAATAAGTAAAACAAAGTTTTTGAATAATAGAATCTAAAAACGATGGGAATTTCAAATGTGGTCTTGAAAGAATGAATCTGAACTGGTCATTCCCTTGCTTTAGAATCTGTCTCCCATTCAAAAAATGTTAATTTTGCATTGAAGTCTATCAAGGTTTATAGAAATTGTGCTCCCATCTTCTGGATATATATAATGTACATCACAAGTGCATTTTCTAGTAGGCAATGAAGCTTGACTTGCAGGAACATTTTCATGGCCTATTCTAGGGCTTATTTTATAGTCCCTGTAAACTGCTTGCCAAGGCAATATAAATTCTATGTAATACAATCAATAAAAATAACAAGCATTTACATGGTAGGGCAAATTGGAAAATGGTTAATTTTAATCTGGTTTACAGTTATGGTTGAGAAGTTATAAAAGATTGGAGAAATGAGCAATATATAAGTATCTTCAATACAGAGAGTTCCACAAAATGAATGGAAAGTGAACGTATCATATTTGGGTTCAATGGAAAGTAAAAGTCTGGTCTGCAAGATTATAAATGAATGGTTTCTTTCCTGCTGCCTCTCATCCTATCTATGTACCCTTCCCCTCCAAAGTAAAGTGCAGATTCAAATTTCTGAATACCACTCAATGACATGTTTTAAAATGCATGTAACTGCCAGATCCTTGTAACATTTTTATCGAAAAAATCAAGTTTAGAAAGGTTAAGTGTCTTCTAGACCAAGGAAAAGCTATCATAAAGGCATCAGGAGAGTTTGTTTTATGAAGTAAGAAGTATTCAAAATATTAATCAGGAAGGTTGAAACGAGACATTAAAAATAAAAGGTAAAATGCTCAAGTGTTAAGGGTCTCAAAGCTTCATAGATGATCTGGGCTTCTTTAGAATATCAGATGACTTCCCATTAAGTGGGATAGTTTTCCTCAATACTTTCTTTATAATGGGCAATAACTATCTTTTCCTGATCTTTTTTAATGACACTACAAATGAAAATCCTAAAAACTAAGGAGGCACCAGCGAATATGCTTACTTTTGCTTGCTTTCTGAAAGAACAAAAAGTCAGGCTGCACACCAATAGTGTAATTTTACTTATTTTATTTAAAGAAAGTATTAAAAGGAAAGTATAAAGTGCATTAGGACTGAAAACCAATATTAATTGAATCAGAAAAAAATGCAGAAACATTTTATAGATTGGTATAATCTTTGATAGATTATCATTCTTGTTGCCAAACAAAAATGATGATTGTAAAGCAGCCAACCTTGATAATATAGATGAAGTGTGTCCTCACCAAAACATACTGCTATGGGAGAGCAAGGAAAGGTGAAAGCTGACTTAAGCTCAAAAGTTTGGATGTAGACAAAGAGAGGAGAGAGAAGAGGAAGTCTGCAAATAAAGTTGCAAACAGTTGTGTTAATGTTTATATAGATAGGCATGATGGACAAGTTTCTCACTAGGAGTTAAAAGCAGTTTGAGGTAGCTTTTGGGTTTCAGGTACTTCATTAGCTCCTGAAGGAGATTTTAATGCCTGTTGCTCAGTGAACAAAATTCTGATTCTACTACCAAGAGACTATAGCAAGCATTCTCTTGAGAAATGTGTAATCAACCTGTCCTGCATGCATGTACTTGGGCAAGAAAAAGAAATTTTAAAACTCTAAGCACATGGCCTTTTCAATGGATAATGGCTACTGATTTTCACTAGTGGTAAAATTTAGATAGAGAGAGATTGAGACCCGCTCCCTTTAGCTGAAATGGACAGGGGACATAAGCTGATAAATGGGTAAATTTTTTTTTGCTGTAGCCCTGGTCTCTATATCTTTTATACTTCTAATGAGGATACATTATACCTGCCTTGAAAAAATCCCTCCAAATCTCTCCTTTTCTGGCTTCTCAGAGGCTCCTGAAGAGAGATTGTCATCAGTTGGTACTACCAAACGTCAGGACCCTGAGTGGACTAATAAGCCTTAATGGCCTTGACCAGCTTCATCTGAAGCCCCTACCCACATCTATGGGTCAGGGAGCACTATTTAGATTCAACTGTGAGGTTTTCAGTTTTTGTCTGGCCGGTATGAGGAGGGGGTATTGGTATTTAGCCTAGCTACAGCTGTACTCTTTTCTGGTCATGGGCCCTGCTGAGTTGGACTTCAGCATGTAGACTGACTTACTGGCTTCAGTACTGCCTCATATGCATGATACTTCCTTATGATCTGGACTCTTGGTTGGACCTGTCTACCACCTCCTGCTCACCTTGCTTGGATAAAGTAAGATATGCTCTACCAGCTGTACGATCCTCCTTGACTCCTACCTCATCTTTCCTTGGGGAGAAGCTGGACCTTACAGCACCCTGATACCAAGCACCTATGTTGTCTCAAGACTGCCATCAGTACTGAAATGCAGTCTGCAGCTCAGGTTTGTCACACACAGCAATGTGTACAGAAACAACATGAGCAGCTGTTGGGAGCTGCAGTTTCTGGTATTGGCTTTGCACAGGATGGTGGCCAATCTGGTGTCTTATCAATGGGATGGCAGCTGTTTCTTTCTCCTGGTTTTCTATGAACTCTAGGATGTACTCCCTCATTTTTCTTCATATGCCTACTTTGTGCTTGTTTGCAATTCTTGGTGAGTTACAAGGTGTGGCAGACTGCCTTTGTTCCAATACCAGACAGATTATTTTTACCATCCATGCAGGAACCCGGCACAAATTTCCACTGTGTTCAGATGTAAGATACTGCTAATCAGCTCCCTAGACAATTTAGCAGTGTTGGAAAATATTCTAGTGGTGAAGAGGAAGCACGGCAATTTCAAGGTCCTCTCTAAAATTGATGTGATCTACAGCTCTTAAAGAAAACAAGGTGTCTTAGGAAAGATACCTACAAGACAACCACAGTATGTGGTAGGTTCTTAACAAAGTTTATCTTCCCTTTCCCTTCCCCACAGCTATATGTAAGTCCCTCTGCTCTCACCTGCTTTGCAGATTTTTAGCTACCAGCTAAGAGAAGTTTGCTAGACATAAAACATTTATGGCTGCTTTTCCTGTTTATTTGTTTCACCTTTCTGGGATACTGCTCAGCAATGTACACTTGCTGTAGAACAGTGTGTGAAGTCAGTGGTGCCTGTCAAAAATAGCACAGTACCCACCAGAAAGATACCTTCCAATCTTCCTTTTTCCACTTTCTTTTCTTATGTCATCTAAAACACTAATAACTAAAGAGAAAGATTGCATTTATGTCAGTGGAGATGATAAATTTGTGTTGTAAATCATCTGAGTCCAGTTTAAACAGCTTCCAAGTTGTACTGAGTGATCTGGTAGAATATCCCTGCTCACAAATGCTGATGTGATTAATATGTAAAGTTCTGCTGTAACATGGATGTCTAACCTGTGAAGGTAGATTTTTTTTTTTTTTAAGACAGTGAGGATTGTTTTCTTGCTTACTGCTTTCTTTCATACAATACTAATACTTAGCAGTGATGTAATGCTTGGTCTCCATACTTATCAAAGGCAGGTAAGTGTTAAGCAGTTTCCAGACAGTGCCGGGGGGGGAGCTAGGATGTGAAAAAGGAAAAAAACCTTGTCCAAATTAATGCAGTGGGTTGGGAGAAGAAGTTGGAGATCAGGAAAAGGGCAACGTTTCAGTGTGAGCTGAACTAACTTGGTGCTCTCTGACAAATGTTCCAACTATCATCCCCACCCCCCCAAAAATTATCTTTTGCATATTTGACCAATTCTGAAAAGAACTGCACATCAGTGAAGATATTCATCACATTGGGGATTTGCTGCATCTGTCTGTATCCTTCTGTAGTTAACCTATTAATCAGACACTACTGAAATAGTTTCCATATGAGACATGAATGTATCTGTACATAACTAAAATATATTATTTCTTGTCATACATCTATCTAATGTATCAGCCTATGCATGTTATAAGGGAATGAAAGTAAAAATTCTGTGTAGCCCACTAGAGCTTTAAAAATCTTAAACTCTTAAAATAGAGTGTTATTGTGACAACCTAACAGAAAAAATATGTAAT
The DNA here is from genome assembly GCF_000687285.1 of Phaethon lepturus. Lineage (NCBI taxonomy): Eukaryota > Metazoa > Chordata > Aves > Phaethontiformes > Phaethontidae > Phaethon > Phaethon lepturus. Next base: position 41,143 of record NW_010513309.1, read on the forward strand.
GTTAGTCTGTGGCTCAGAGATTGGAGAAGGTGTTTTGTAAGTACTCTTTTTGCTCCCACTGCTCTGCTTCAGTGTTAAATGTCTTTTCCCAATAAAACTGAATAGCCCTTTCAGGGTACCACTTCGGCTCTCATCAAGTGCCGTGACAACTCCATGTAGAATAGTTTTATTGCTATGGAAAAAAAAGCTGCATATTAAAAACGTAAACTTTAATTATTTTGTCAGTTTATACCACACTTTTTATTTTTGAAAAAAGAAGCTTTTATTTTCCTCAGTGCTCACTTAGATGTTAAATGGCTCAAGTGTCCTGACTACTATGACGGCAAAACAGAAATTGCATCCATTTCATACTATAATTGCAGTCTTGGGTAAAGCAATGTTACTCAGTGAATTATTTCACACAACCAAATGTATTTATAGTCCTGAATATGAATCTACAAAAACTATGTAATCTTCAGTACAGGGTAAACAAAAATAAAAAAAAATCCACCTCCAATCTTTTTCTAGAACCTAATTATTCTTATACATAAATGGAAATTTAATTTCTATTATACTGCTTAGTGCAGTCAACTGTTTTGTTATTAATTATAGAACTGTTTCTAATGCCCAGGAATAATATTTTAATAAGGTTTAATCTTCTTTCTCCACATTCTAGTGTATTTTATAATTATGTTTTTGTCCGCTACTTTGTCTTTGTAGTCTTTATTTACAAACTAAAGTGAGCCCTACCTATTTCCAATAAGTTAGGCATTTATGGTGGGTCTGGACAAAGAAAAGTTATTCTGTAGATTGGTAATGTGTGGAAGTTAAGATAGCTAATACAACAGTAACAGCAAAAAAGCCACTTATTCTGTGGTCAAGTCTAGAATGTATCTGAAATAATCTGCTTCTCTGCCAGGCCTGAGTTTTACCTGAAATTACCCTTGTAGCTTTTAAAATATTCACTTGGACATCTAATGCCCCTTGTCTTATAAGAAAAGCAGTTTTAAAGCCAGGAGGAAGGACTGCTCATGACTCAGTTGCTCTTACTCGGGGCTAATGCTCTTTAGATAATCAGTGAAGAAAACTGGGATAGGACAAATAATTTGCTGCTTCATCTAAGCATCTGTTATTATCATTGGAAGATGCTATGCTGCAATACCTGTGTTTACTAGACCTAGATGTTTTAAAAGAAGTTACAGCCAAAGCCACAGTCTGAAGACTTAGTTCAATATGAACAGAAACTATTTAAAATATCAGTTAAAAAATATATCTATAACAACTGTTCAAACTCTGTAGCTTAGCTATTGCTCAGTGTTGGGGCAGTGCATTGCTCTTTGGTCAGTACAACCAAGGAGAGAGAGCTGGATTTTCTGCTATGAATACTTAATGCTTTTATTTTAAGCCATGTCATTTATTGATGACTTTCCCTTTAAATATCCAGTCAAAAAGGAAGATCTAGTCACAGAGAAATGTGTTGCTGCTGCTTGATAATCCCCCACTAGAAAAGGGAGCAAAAGTAATTGTCTGCTTTTGTCTCAGATCCTTTGTGTGGTCATTAGGTAGGAAAAGAATCCCAGGAGAAGGTAACTGGGGTAGGGTTTAAACCACTCAAGTTTTTATCTGTTAATAGTTTTTATAATGACATCTAAGATCTGAGATTCTGTGAACCAGCCTCTTCAAGATGCTTTCAAAAGCTTGTTTTTCATCTTGCCTTTTTTAGAAGCTGCCACAGGAACTAAGCTGAAAACTGCCAGTTGTTCTAACTGCTGCAGAAGGGACATTTGGCTTTTGTACTGCCAAATGTCGTAAGGAACCGAACCCGATTCCTTCCTGTCCGCTGCCTGCACGTTATGGCTGCCTGGAGAATAGGAGGGACTGCAAGGAAGCCACTGACCCTCCTCTCCCTGTTGCCCATGGGCCACTGCTGAGCAGACTGCAGACCCTTGCCTGTGCAGGTGCTCCTGGTGGCAGCTGCTGCAAGGGGACAGATGGTGGGGACTGATTACGCTGCCATTTGCCAAAAACTAACAATCTCTTATCTGCATTCAGGCAGCAGATATTAGTAATTTGAATTTTGGCATTACATTATGCTATTTACCGATACCTGAAAATCTTTGTCATAATCACCACTTAAGCTGCGCTCTAAAATGATTTTTGTCATATCTTCACTCATGTTGAAATAACAGGAAAAAACACGAGGTAAGGTAAAAGGTCTGAGGAATTTGGAATTTCCCATTCAAGGAACAGGGACTTGGAGCTGCAAATGCAGGGAGAGTAACGTTTTGCAAACAGGAAGGACTAGCAGCTGGCGGCTGCTCTGTGACCAACCCATGGTCTCAGGGTACTTCCTAGTGGACAGATGTTGTGTTTGTAAAATGAGCATGGCCGCAATGAGCAGACGTGCTGGTAGTCTAATGGAATAGTCAGGGAGTAAGTATGTAGGTAGGTGAACAATTCAGATCGTTAATGGTTTTATTAATTAACAACGTAGAATTTGCTGAGCTGAACCTAGCAGAAGCACGTTGACAAAAAAGCACATAGACTTGATACTGCCACCGATGTTGCAGGGCTTGCTTTGTGTGGAGGATAAGGACTTAATCCCTCATTACTACTCAATCAATGTAATGCAAAGAAGAAGGGAAAACCTTAACTATAACACAGAGCGCAGCTAACACTAGCAAAAATCAGACTTCAGAAATTCCACTGGAAAAAATTAAGGAATTGTCAATATGTGCTCTGCAAAGTATAAGTAATACTTTTTAAATAAGAGTAATAGCAAGTATTTAATATCTTGTAACTCTCAGGATTGTAATTTTATTAGTAAGCAACTCCAGCTGTTTAATTTATTGGTCTCAGGCTTTTCTTCTCTATACGCCTGTTCCCTTGGTACAGATTTATCTTCCATAACAAGAAAAATACCATAAATAAATCCAGTCACAGGAGAATAAATGGAAAGTAATTTGAACTTCGAAGAGTACATCACACGTTATGTTCTGCATTTTAGGAATACTTACAATTGCTATATACTTTGCTTTATATGGAGTTTTGTGCTAGAAAAGGCAATTCTCCTAGATTGTTCCATGTGTATATTGATTTGTGAGTCATCTGTATTTTGGATGCGATTTTAATTTTGTTTCTCAAATTAATTCCACTTTAGTGACATGACTAATGTGCCAGGGATTCTGAAACCTGTGTTGTTATAAGGGGAAATACTTCCTCTGCTTTCTGTTACGGCTTTGGCGCTTCAGGCTTTCTCTTGCTACAACTGCTGCCACAGACTTGTGGTCCATCTGCCGCAGTGGAGACAGCAGAGGTGATTGTTATCGTCATGGTAGCTGGTTTTGATCCTGGTCAGCGTGACATGAGTCTTTCTTGTCCTGCCTTAGCTATAACTCCAATTACCTGCATCGTTTTCCTGCATAAGCACACATGCACAGTGGGCTTTCTGTCCTTAGGGACGCTAGTTGGAGGTGTTGCAAGGGAATTGCATGCTCCAGTGCATGAGGGAGAGCCAGTGTCCCACCGAATATATCTATGTATCTCTCCAGAAAATGCATGAATGTACATTGTGAGGAAACCCAAGTGAATTTACGAGCATTGTCATGCCTCACCTGCCTCTTGCTTGATATGAAGTCCTAAATCTGGTCATAAGAAAAAATTGCCATTTCCTGCCTTTAAGATCACCAGTGTGTGAATGCTGGCGCTTGCGGCCATGAAAGTGTGGGCGTTCCTATCTTTAATTGGTTAAGCCCTAAAAGTACACTCTAAGTAGTGGTGGTAACTGTGCTGCTGGTCAGCAATGGACTCGTAGAGGAACTTTCCAGATTGTGTCTGCTATTAAGTCCAGAGGCAGTTTATAAATTTTCTTGATCAAAAGAGTAGATTAATCTTAGGCAGAAAAACTTATTGTGCATTTTATGTTCCTGTAGCAGCTCTTACGACACTGTCAGTTCTTGTAAGCCACACTAAAAATGTCAAACATAATACAGCTGTCAATAAGCAAGTTCCAGCTGCTTGATCATGAATTATATTTTTCTTTGAAATACTTTCTCTAAAACCCAAAGCTGTTTTCATCATCCAAATACACTTGGGTGTTAGTGGGGAAAAAAAGATTATTTCATATTGTAATACCAGCAAGGTTGACTTGACAAAGTAGTAGCTTTTTAATTCCACAGATATTTTAAAAATTAAACAAAAGTCATCTTAATCCTGCTTGTACAAACTCCAATTATGTTAGTTATTTTAATTATTTATACATAACAACTTACAAAAATTACTAAGCTTACTGGTTATGAAACTAAAAATTTATTTCAGGGAAGGATTGTAATTTCATTCAAATATAAAGGGGGAAGTAAAAAAAATCCTTAGCCAAAATTTGGCAGTTGAAACCGTGTAACTTTGAGCTAGAATATGGGCATGACACCGTTGAAACCATATAACTTTGAGCTACAATATGGGCATGACACCTTTTTATTCAGTGTTCATTTGTTGCAAGTGTGAACTGCTTCATCTCTTGATGCCTCCAGTAAAGACAGGGTGCCTTTCAGACTAGCAGTAGTAGTCTTGGGTATTTCTTGGCAATCACAGAATATTTGTTTCAGTTCACAAATAAATTGTAAATAAAGTAATAAACTATCATTTGCAGGCAACCATGATTTAATTGTCTGTTTCAACCTTTAAATTATATAGATATATGTAAAAAAAAGAAGGAAGAGTTGTTCTTTATCTAAAATTGTCTCTAAAAAAGAATGAGCTTTTACTTTTACATTAATAATTTGTAGCAGTTAGTTGTATAGAAATACCTGTTTCCTCCTGCCTGAAGGAGAAAGTAAATTTACAGTTTTTTCCTGTATAATACAAAACTTGATCATCTTTATCTATGAAGGTTAATAAAAACTGTACAAATAATTTTCATTATATAGCTGTGATGTTCAAAATGTCTATTGGATTTTTCATTAAGCAATCAAAAGTAATTAAATTAAATTATGCATTATATGTATACATGGTGATGATTGAATCACTGAAAGAGGAATTCTAAATGAGCCTGACAAATTGTGCATTAAATATGCAGTTTAAATTCTTTCATGAAAATTTGCTCTTAATGAAAGTATTTTTATGTTCATAACACAGTGCTACAAAGAAAGTCATATACAGTAATGAAGTGGCAATATTAGGCAGTCTTGAAAGGACTGAACTGTTGGAATATTTATACGACTAGGGTGTATAACTGTTTAACACTAGATATTAACTTTTAATATGGACTTCCATGATTGCTGAGAGTAGCACTATCTCTTGTTTGTCCATTTCTTTTGAAATCAGATCTGAAATAAATTCTGAATATGTTATAGAGCTTGTGTCAGAAGCTAATTCAGCCCATGGAGACAAAAATGGGATCTGTATCCTTCAAGGAAAAGAAAAATTCAAACTAATAGTAATAGGCTGAGCTGGTTAGATTTCTTATCAAGATCCTAGAAGAGGAAGCCATGCTCTTGAGTCCTTAATATAAAGCTGTTTAAAAATTCAAAGAAGGAGCAGTGACTCAGGCTATGGATATGACCAGTCTGAAAATCTTGTCTTAATGTGAGGATGTGCATTTCCAAGTTTGAGGTAAAGACATCTTATAAAAAAGAATAATTTTATTGAAAAATAATTGACTTCGTTGCGACTTTATTGTCATTATTGTGGGTATCTTCTGTGGTCCATTTTAAGAGGACAATTAATAAAATGAATTTAAAAATGTATTTGTTTTCTTAATGACAGTCCTAATTTTTCAAAAAGCAAGTCAATAATACTATCTATCAATAATCTTGCCATGACTTATGTAAATCCATACAAGGAACATATATCTTATACTGTTTAAAAATTTAAATCCTCTTTGTTTCTCCTAGAAAGTTTAACTTAAAAACTGATTAAAAAATACACTTTCCATATTTTTTGAGATGGCAAACATACTGTGGGTCTTGTTTCTGCTCTGCTTCTTTTGGCTATGTTACAGGTTGAAAACTTCTGGGATTTGCGACCAGTTGCTGTTGCAGCTGGTAAACGATTACCTTCCTTGTTTTGCATAATGAGAAGTGGAGGAACAAATTTTGACGCAGGTGTCAGACATTAGAATTCTTAAAGATCCGTGTCTCTTGATAATATCTCCACAGACAGCACACAGATTGCTGCTGCCTCTTCTGATGTTTCTCTAGACAGTTACTAGATAAAATATTTGGATTATGGAAGTATTATCTGATCATTTTTAAACAAATCCTTATCATAATCAAGTTCTGAAGCAGGATTTCTCCTTGCCTGTTTCGTGTAATGAAAATATATCCAAAATTAGAAGGAAGAATTCTACTGAAATTTAAATTTCAGATTTCATCAGGGAGTTTTACTCCTAGGCCTAGGTCAATGACACAGTATTGCCGAAACTCAAAAGAAGTCATCAAGGCATTGCTAAATGCTAGGTCTGCTGTTAATAAACTTACTGGTTACGTATATAAATAAGACCTCTAGTTAAAATGAACCTTTTTTTTACCTTGTTCACTACCTATTTTTATATTTGCTAGAATGTAATAGTTTAGATTTTCATTTTATGAGACAGTCACTGTAAGACAGAGGTACTTCAAAATGAAGGCGGCAAACCCTTTGCACAGGTCACTAGTTAGGATATATTTGACAGTAACTTTTGAAAATATTTTACTTTTAGAAAGAAAACATATAAATGCCATGGAGACTCAACAAGATGATGATCATATAAAAAGGATAGAGAAGTTTGAGGTCCGTCTCAGACTTGAAGGGAAATGGAAATGCTTTAGGTATTTCAAGTGCATTACATGCATTTACTACATTGTGTGAGACTGGTCAAAGAATGCATAACCATGTAAATGTCACTCCTGCCCGATTCCCATCACCAATACTTTTAAATTATCACATGCAGCCCACATCTGCAAAGTTTTCATGTGTGTATGAATCTCCTCTCTGAGGACATATTTGTAATATATGAGAAATTAATACATACCAAAAGTTTTTGCTAATGTTGATTTCACAAAGAAATTGCACCGCTTTGTTAACTGTCAGTCAACATCTTTGGTCCTCTTGGAGTATTGGAACAGGAGCATTTCAATGGATTCAGCACCTAGAGTGTATTACTACTTATAACAAACAATATGTCATGACTTTGGTCAGAATTAGGGAAGTAAGCGGAGAGGATGGTTGGACACATGAATCGACAAAGGAACATGTAACGGAGTAAAACCAGAAATGAGTGTAAAAATTATGTGTAAAAAACATCGGAAAAAGTAACAACAAAATGGGCATTTAGAGCTGGCAGAATAAAAATAAATTAGTTCTTTATTTAAGAAGTGCAACATGGAACAACTGAGTTGTTATGCAAGTCAAGAAGGAGTTCAGAAGCATAAACCAAAAAGTAGAAATTCAGGCTTGGAATTTGAGTGAGTAAATATTCACAAGCATATCCCAATAGTAATTCAAAGGTATACTTTTGTACTGTGTTTTGTTGCCATTTTCTGTTGTTGCATGATATCACAATTCTCTATTAGCACAGAAATTCCAGGAACCCGGGAGATTCTATATATCCATATAAATAGGGATGAACATGCTTGTTATAGTGGTTGTTCAAAAAAGGGAGAGAGAAGGTAGTATGTGTAGATGATACACTCTGAACTTTTGTTCTTGCCTTTGAAGCCATGCTCTTTTCCTTTTATTGTGGATGGTACAAGCAGACTCAATAGTGCTTGATAATTTTGGCTGTCATTCCGTTGGCCTCATTAAAATCTAGGCTGTCTACAGAAACGATGCTTCTCTCTAAGCCTTGGTTCTCTCATTTGTTAGCTAATCTAAATACCAATCCATTGCTCTTTATACTTGCAAACACAGACTCTCCAGTTTATTCAAAATACTGCCTTTACTAGACATCATCTTGGTGTGTCCTGACTTTGTTAAATTGCACCCAGCACTCTTATTGCTTTTGGTGGCAATACAGTAACAGAAGCAGAGACACAATGGTCCACTGTATATATTTCACAGTCTTTGTGAATACCCAGATCTGTGGATTTATAAGAAGATTTCTTCCTGTTCTCTTTGAAGGAGAGGCATAGACTGTCTTGACAATGATCAGAATATCCTTGAGAGGTCCTTCATTTGGCAGAATTTTTTCCAAGGCTGGAGGTAGTCTGAACCTGTATATTGAGTATTTCTACTTTTGAAGCATATCCGAGGACAGAATATCTCTATGACTTTTCATATTGTACTTACTTTTTCTAAATAAAAACTATTATCTGAAATTAATTAAAAAAGCTTTTGAGAAAAAGGTAGGTGAACTGCAGTGTAAATTCCCATTTTTAAACCACAACAACTAAGTTAGTTGCATTATGTTTGTAGGGATTCCCCCTTTGAGAAGAAACTCCGTGATATTGTTGTCCAGCATTAGTTGCTGATGTTAAGAGCAAAACAATTATTTTTCCAAGAACACTGATTTCGCTTATGTTCTACCCAAGTGAAAGACTAAGGGTTGCATGTTTTCAAATCTTCTGTAGGGATTTAACACCTTTAGCAGACCTCATTGTGGTTTGCTACTCTGTAAGCAGAGAAGTTCAGGGTACGGATTGACAAAAGAGACTTAATTGTCTAAGTCAGTCCTCTACAAATCCGTGGTTGCTTCCAGAAAAAGACTTGAAGAATACAAAATTAGGAGGCTTTTTTGTTAAACTTGGGAGTACTTTGAGTTTTTTTGTAAAAAGACATAAAAACAACATATAGTGAATTTTACATTTATGCAGTACTGTCTATCAAAAATAATCATAAATTGGACTATTAATTCTCTGATGCAGTTGTGTAACAATGATTTAACCCTCTGCATCTAAATACAGATCAGTTAATGACTGAACTCTCCTTAATTGAAGGTTTAACTGCATTATCCATCAAAGTTTTGCAGGAGCTCTTATTCTGATGTAGTGTCTTCTCTGTTAACACTTGTTATAGTTTCATCTTCCCAGTACATTGACAGGAGGAAATTAAAAAAAGCCTTTTCTAAAGGTTAGTTAATTACAGATAATAAATTTTGTTTTGCAGATGTAGACTCCCAGATGATTTAATTTTCCAACAAAGTGTATTAAGACAGTAAATTAAAGCTTATCTTTTATTTGCAGTATTAAATTTCCAATCAAATTAAAGGTGACAGAATAAGAAGGCAGCCCTTTGCGTTTCTCACCGTGCTTCATCTTACATGAGAACTTGTAACAGATCAGTAGCACATTTACCACTTATACTACACCATCATTTGAATAATATTAAACAGTACTGGGATATAAACATATCTCAATTAGACAAGGTACTAAAATGAAGAGAATCTAACATCTGTTTTCATCTTGGCTACAAGTTTGCTTTCAGGCCTTGAGCCTGTCACTTCACTTTTCTAGAACTGTTGTTCCCTCAATAGGTGAAATTGGGATAATGACCATCTTGGGAAGGGCTCTGAGATCGAAGGATGAACACAGGAACTGTAGAAGTAAGGGAATTTTACTTAAGAAGTCTCCTCCTTAATTCTACTTGATGAATAAGCTGTTTTAACACTGCTAGGGTGGGATACAGAAGAACAGGACAATTAGCCTTGCTGAAGCATTACAGTAGAAATCTTGCATTTGGGTGATTTGTTTAAAATCAAGCAAATGATCTGAATCACTTGAATGTGGGAAAAGTTCGTAAATATTTGTAGATTCCTGCAAGTTCTTTTTGGGAGCTTCAAATGCACAGAGAACTTTTTCCTCCTAACTCTTGGAAAGGCAAGCATTATTTCTTTAATCTTTGAGTAGCTGTCTTTTCCTAAACTCAATTAACAGCTTCCTCAATCCATGACAAAGCATGATTTAATCCATCCAACCTCAGACACTTACCTACTGACAATCCCTAACGCCTTCCACTGCCCACGGAAGGCTCCTAGGGCAACTAGGTTTCTAGCTTATAGGAGAAGCTGGGAATAGATATCACTCCTGAGTCCCCAACTTGATTGCTTATTTTTCTGATTGGCTGCACTATTAAAAAATGTTACTTTAGTGAGACTTGCTGACCAAGTGATCTGAGACTGTAGCACCCAAACTTATGAGCTACATCGGCATTGGCTGACAACTGTGTGAACAAGGACATGAACACTGTGGTAGCTTCTCTAGGGTTGGGGTTGAGAGCTGTTTTCTCTGGACTTATATATAATTATGTAAGTTAAAGGCTTACATATAATTTCAAGTGTCTTTATCATAGCTGTGTCATTCCAGGCTTTAGTAATGAGCTTTAGTTCCCGGTAACTGTACAATGATTTGTGATAAAATTTACCATATTAAATACTAAAGAAAATTAATAGTAAATTGCAAACAATTTGTAGTCACCTTCAGTGATACAGATAGAGAAACACTTTTCTACTTCTTCCTATCCTCTTTGAATAGGACAAAAGGGAGTTATCGTTAGATCCCTAGTTGTCCTAAGCTATCTGTACAGCAAAAGTAGCAGTTGGCAATGTTTTTTACACACGCTTTTTATTAGGTTCAGTGAAAAGCATTCTAGACGTCTATTACTCTATAGCATTTCCTCTTGCAACTGACATACCTAATTTATATGGTGTCATGGCCCCAATTTTCTGTCTCTAAAAATTTTTCTTTACTGGGGATAGGCAATAAATTTAGACTATAAAGGGAATGCATCATGGTTAATGATGAAAAATTGGATTTATTAAAAGCTTAATTAGATTTAAATGACACAGTCTTTTCCCTGTAATTCTCATCTGTTTTTAACAATGTCTGCCAAGTAAGTATGACAGATTCCTGTAATGTCAGGAAACAAAATATCGTTCGATGGTGCTGTTTTCACATCCCTGAGTAGTTTAATAAGAGTCAAGGTGGTGCCTTTATTAATACTTACAGACAACATGCTTAGCAAAAGGATGGAAATTACTCAAACTGGTGCTGGGCGAGTGTGTGTACTCGCTCTGGGAAGTTTTGTGCTCTGTTTTCTTTCTGTTGCTTCAAAAGGATAAAAGCACAAGGAGCCTGTCAGGGAATCCTGTCAGAGCTTGCACTGCTGATCCCGTTGTAAACAAGCGGCTCATGCTGCACAGCCGAGTGAAAGCTAGAGGCCAGCACCGGGTTAATCAAACCTAACAAAACCACGTAATTATTCTGGGAGTTCAGACACGGGAAGCCTGGGCGAGCGAAGGCAATACACGTAGAAGGGAGGATGGCGCAGGTGCGGCGTGGCCAGCACAGGGCTGCGGTTCGCCTCTGCTGGGGACTGGCTCTGAGAAGGGCATGACAAGAAAAGGCAGCTGGGAAAGGGTGAGGATGGACTGAGGGAATTAGGTACTAAAGGGAGTTCTGGGAAGTAGCTTTTTGGTGGTGTCTGTTATTGCCTTTGCACGTGAAAGCACTGACTTGCTTTGACAGAAGTGGGTAGATGATTCAGTGATTCAGCTGCAGTTTTTGGTACCGGTATTATTACAAGCAAAGCCTGCAAGTCAAACTGAATTGTGTAGAGCCTTTTGTGGGGTGAACAAGTGCGTGTTGGGATGAAATTATAAAACAGCTCTTGCATTTGAGCCTAAAATATGATTTTGTTGTGTTTCCTGAGCTGAAAATAGTAATCCCACTGCAACAGCTCAGGAAAACAAACAAAAGAGAGCTCTCATACATGCTAATAAAACTGTCAAATGCAAAAAAAAGGTAAAAGGATTCTGAAAAGTACAACAATAGATTTGCTTACTTCATTAAAAGACAAGAACTTGCTGTTGAAATAATAAAAAAATTCTTTATTTCAAACAGGAATCTTGTAGCTCTTTACTGTAATGGGCCCTTGTGTAATATCTATGGTCAGATCTGCCACAAGAGACTGTATGAGTAGAAGGTGGATAAATGTTAAGGTGGTTGATACAGAATTTTTTGAAGACTGCTTTTCCTGCAGTATCTGTAGTATACTTAATTGTTTTGATATAACGTCTCATTAAAAGAGTTTTCTCTTTAAAAGCGTGTTGATGTGAAAAAGGAGGCGTCAATTTTAAAACTTTGAAGAAATATAAATTTTAAATTACTAAATAATAAATTACTCCCATTTTCACAAGGAGTATTGATTTTAAGCTGGGTTTTGTTCTGGGACTGTGAAGGCTCATCAGTACACAGTTTGCAATTTTTTTGTGTGTGTGTATACCTTTTGTCTCTGCTTTAAAAACTGTAAGGTTTTAAACTAAGCTTTGAACAACCTTAGGAAAGAATTCACATTATCATCATCACCTCCCCTCTTAGTGTTATATTTGTTACCCTTACAGTTATAATATTTTACTTATGCATATATACATTCCCTATGAATATTTTATTAACTCAAACTCATTAATTCACTCGTTTTTTCTGCGTTTCTTGTATACTTTGGATCATGTAGGAGTACAATAAAAATGAAAGGGGCTTGCCTTTCTGAGGAATTATTTGTTTCTTCTAGCTCTGTCATAGGATATGTGTGATAAAATAAAATATTACTTCTCCCTATAAACTGTATCAGTTTTCAGTCTCCCATGACTATAATAATTCTTATTGCCATGGAAGTATTAAGCAACAGTTAGATCAACTGGATGGTCTGTGAACAACTTACAGTTTTGCCATTCCCTTAATTGATAAGGGGTTGGCATGCGTGTCTATTAAGTACTTAAGAGATACCAAGTGTTGGCAAAGACAGCTTATCGCAATACCTGAATAGATGAAGAGCTAAGTAGGGATTATCTTTTTTAGTCTGAAATTTCTGCTTTCAGAAGAGTGGTTTTGCTATAGAAGTGGTGATGGAAGAAACTGTCATCACCCCAGTTCAGGGTCAAGGGAAAGGGGAGAATCTCCTGAGTGGGAGGGTTTAGTCACTGGGTACAAGTACAATCTGTCATTTACATGCACAAAGCTGAAATCACAGAGTGGACCTATCTGGTCCTAGGGACACGTGCAGAAGAGTAAGTATATAAAACATTGGGTGTTTGTCTGCTACGGACATGAAAACCAGGGTTTCAAAACCAATTTTGCCTTATATTTGACCTGAAACTGTAGTGGATAAACAGCATTTAAGTACGCAATAGCTGCCCTTGCTCACACGCTTGCAAAGACAATGAAAGAGTATATCACAGTGGTTCAGTTCTGCAGGATTTCTTATTTTAAGCTGCAGCTTATCTGAAGGCAAATTTTCAGTCCTCATCAGACTGCAAGGCTGTAAGAGAAGGGTGTGATTAATGCTGATACCAGCCCTGCACTTCCATTGGTGCAGCTTGCAGAACACTGTTTCAGTGTTGGCACTCTTTGGTCTCTTGTCTTCCCCAAGGCATAGCCTTAAGTTAAACCTAAGCTGTAAGCTACCTCAGATTTTCTGTAAACATAGATACCATTAATATCTAGACTTCTGCAGCTCTCAAAAGGGGATATGTGAGTTGCTAATGCCACCCCTCCATTTACTCCTCTGGACCTTGTGAAATACTAGGTTGCTGAGGTGGTGTATATAACCCTGTGCTGACCTCAAATACTACCTAGAAGATAGGTAGGCACTGGAATCTGCTGACACCAGATGAAAACCTTACCTTTCTGGTGCTTGGCAAATACTGTAGGTGTTGGAGCTTTCCAGTTGAGCTTTTTCCTCATGCTAGCTTGAAACCTTCCCTGGAGAAAGAGTAGATGGTAATCTTGCTGTGCCAGGGGAAAGCATTGGGAAGTGGAGCTGGCCAAGGCCAGGTCAAAGTGGCTCCTGGGGAACTTGCAAGTTCCTGCCATGTGCCCAGCTGAGTAAGCTGGTCTATGCCTCTAAAGTTGACTCTTGTCTTGGGTAGGTTTCAAGGAAATTGTTCCAGAAGAGCATGGAACATGGGTGTTTTGCTTCTCTACTCACACCTATGCTGTCTGGCAATGGTCAAACGCAGCGTGGCATTTGGATGGCTTGCCTTGCCTGCTGAAGATTATTTCCCTGTGCAGATGAAACAGTGATGACTGGGAAGATACCACAGGGAGCAAGGTGCTGCCAAGACAACTCCTTGCACTGTGGGGACCTGTCAGGTTGGCAAGCACCAACTATGCAGGTTGCAGCAGGAGCTGCTGCTTGCAAGGCTGGGGGGAGAGAGTCCTGCACAGAAGGGGCTGCCATTCTGAGAAGGGCTGTGGGGTGGGAGGCAGTGAGGGGGTTTTCAGACGTTCTAGTTAGACTCCCCCATCCCCAGCCCAGGCCTGGCGCTAAGGAGAGCCTGCACCATGGCACCTACACAGGAAGGATGAGAGTGTTTTCAGAGAATCGATCTGAAAGTAGAAACCTTTAGTCTGTAAGGGAAGCCTCTCCTCATGGAGAATAAACTGCTGAAACAACCGCTGCTTGCACTGGGGAGAGCTGAGCAAGCTGCAGGGCAGGCATATGCTGTTTCATGGGCTTCTGTATTCAGGGCTCTGAAATGAGAGCTTGGAGAACAGCACAAAGGAAGTGGTTGACAAAGCTGTTTGCTGGTGTCCTTCTTGCAATCCTCTCTGCCAGGCTGAGCCATATGCGGCACAGTGGTCAGGATGCCTACCCTGCATGCCAAAGGTGGCTCTGCCAGAAGTCTCCCAGCAACACTGCTGACAAATAGCTCAGGGTTATTTACTCTGCCCAGCTGCCTTACTGTCATCTCACAGAGAGTAAGGAGCTGGCCACTCCATTATTTGTACCAGGAGTAGCTGAAAAAGTCACAAGGTGGGCAGATGGTACCTGGGAGGACTGTGGCTGAAATTATTGTAGGAGGACTGGTAGGGAAGTGTCCCACTCTGGAGGGATGTGCCTGCTGAAAGGGACTTTCTCCTTTTATTTAAAAGTTAAGGAAGGGCAGAGTCTCACTGTACAGAATCCCAAGAGATAAATGAGGGGCTGACATTTGTAATCCATAGCATTAACTCTTTTTACAGAGCCCTGAATGCTTATGTAAATCCCAGTCATGTCATAGTTTACGTTGGGAGTGACCTCTGGAGTTGGCTGGATCTAACCACCCCCAAGTGTAGGGTTATACGTGTGGTTTTTTTGTTAAGGAGAAATGAAGATCTGATAGTCTGAATATCTGTGGTTATTGGAAAGCTCCCTAGTATCTGACAGCTGGAATACATAGAATCCCATTTGTCACTGAATTTTGGGAATTGTTTAGTTGAGGTACAATTAATGATAGTTTTTTTGGGGGTTGGGAGTAATATGCACTGCAGAGACAGGAGAGGGGGTTCATTGTGGAATTTTAATTCTCTGACATTGGTTTCACTAGAAAGAGGAACTTACCTGAAAGCTTAAGAGTGTCTCAAGAGAGACAACTTTCTGAAACCTATTTTTATTTTTTCTTTATAGGACTTAATGA
This sequence comes from Phaethon lepturus, assembly GCF_000687285.1. Lineage (NCBI taxonomy): Eukaryota > Metazoa > Chordata > Aves > Phaethontiformes > Phaethontidae > Phaethon > Phaethon lepturus. The sequence goes on from NW_010513309.1 coordinate 56,489, forward strand.
CTCTGAACTAGTCAGGTATAAAAACAAAAGTATTGCATATACCTTACTAAACTGTCTTTTTATGTTTAGAAAACTTGTGTTCTTTAGGGTGGTCATGCTAAGAGAAGGTCTAAGGAGTTCCCTTCTGACTGGAAAACCTTTCACTGACTATAGCCCTGCCACAAGCTCTTTGATTTGTTGAAATTGGGCATCACTGATTTAAAACAACATCCTAAAGCTTAGATATTCTTTATGAAAGGAAACAGAATGTTGGCCCTTAGAGACCTGAACCGGACCATATAGAAACCAAGCACTAGAAAGCCATGCTACTTAGGAGTTCAACAGGAGATTGGCTAGGCAAACTGGCAAACTTCAAGTCACTTGTCAAAGTATGCCTGTCCATCTGGAGCATTTAAGAATATTCCAAACTTCAATGGCCTCTACCAAACAGAAGTATTTTGATGAATTAGCAAGTTTGGAAAAAATGTTTTATTTATCTGTTTTTATCTCATACTGATATTTAATTTGTGAGATTTATAGGCATCTGAGGATGTAATAATCTCATTATTTTGACACTTAAAACAATTAGTTTTGGTCATGTTTCTCTACTAGCAGTTACATTATTGAGTCTAACCCTTCTCAATAGCACAACTATTTGCTAATTGTATGCTGCAAATTATTTCCAGTGATTCTCTAATGGGAGATTGAGGTCTCATCAATAAAACAGAAGCACGGACAATTTGGTTTATCATTGAACAGCTGACTTAGTGACAAGGATTATAGATTTTCTTGTGGGCAGGAAGAAATCTGTTTAGAAAAAGGTGAAAAGCAATGATTATTGGACACTAGAATTTAATGAAGTTGGAAATCAATGTAGTCATATGGCACAGCAAAGAGTTACTTTAAAAAATATATTATTATTTCAGTATGACAGAATCATTAAGGTTGGAAAAGAACTTTAAGATCGTCAAGTCCAACCACCAATGCAACACTACCATGCCCACTAAACCATGTCCCAAAGTGCCACAGCCACAC